>NC_064291.1:12423059-12455207 GCF_019186545.1 Solanum stenotomum | reverse complement strand
TCACCTATTTTCTTATATCTTCTTCCTAGATTAGAAAATATTATCTTTATTTTTAATCCGTCATAATTTTCATATGTTTTTTCATCTATTGCGTATTCTTCTTTATTCATTTATAAATTATGTTGTAGTTTATATTCTAAGTTATTTATTTGTATTTCTAGATATAAAATAGTCTTTCTTTGTGCTACTATTGATTTGTGACAAATTCCTGCGAATATATTATTGTTAAGTCTATTTTGTCTATGTTCTAATTCTTGTCGTTTTTCTATAATTATTTCATTAAGTTTTTGTATATATTCGTTATTCTTGTTATTCATTGTATTTTTAGATATTGAATATATTTATATTTTATTTTAGATATATTATCTATTAATTGATCTAATTTTTCGTTATCAGTCTTTGTGATATTAAGTTGTTTATATTCCGGATATAATTTATTTAATTTTCTTCTTATTTTTCTTAATTTTCTACTCGTATGTTTCTTACCGTGTTTCTTATTATCCATAGCTCTGCTTTCTTGTATATATCCTTTTTCTAGTAATTCATCTATATGTATCTTAAATTCGGTTAAATCATTAAAATTATACTTTAATGGTTTTTGGGTTATTATACTATTCTTATCAATTAGCTCAATTTTTACTTTTGTTTTATGTTTTTCCCATCCTTGTAAAGGATCCTCACTATATAATAATTCTAACTTATCTTGAATTATTTTTACTTTATCTATAGAGAATATAATAAACATTAACAAGAATCATTCACAACAAGAAGGATCCCAAAGCAGACGACCAAGACTATCATCACATTCTTGTCACACTGATGAAAGCTAAATCTAACAATGAATAATCCAAAATGACACAACTAATACACTCGTTGTTGAGATCAAATGAACTTTAAATCATTTCGAACAAAGCAAGACAAATATTCAACTAATTATATAGATACAAAATTGACCTAATGAATATAACGACCAACATATAATATCAAAGGAGCTTTATCAAAGCTTCATTCATGCTTACATCCCAAGAATACATAAGAAAACGACACTAAGAAAACAGTAAACAAGGAACCAAATACATTTAGCAGCAGAACATATACCAAAGCTTGAACATACAACACACCATATCAAAATAAAGAGGGAGCGAGATTATCTTTCTTGGAGAAGCGACTGGGATGAACGAGTTGAGGCGAGCTATTTCATTACCACGTGAAAAGAACTTTGACGATGGCAGAGAACAAAGAGCTTAAGACGAGAGCTCGAGATTCAAAATTCTTAACTTAGCAACTATAGAAATAAAAATTCTTCTTTTGAACCTATATCACTGTGTTTTTTCTCTTTTTTCGTGGCTCCTAATAGTGACTAAAAGAGATGAATATATAAAAGAAGATTTAGGGCTAGAAATTAGGGGGCAACGGGCAAAAATTTTGAATTTGAAATGCTCTTTTTCGAGGCAATAGTGAAAGGGATGGGAAGTTCTGAAAAGGGGGAAAAGGAAACGATGATGGTGATGGCTGCTGCAGGCGCCTGCTACTTTTCTATATTTTCTAGGATTCACTGCGTTGGACTGTTGTTCGTTGGAAAGGAAGACGCGGTAGGGGTGGGGTCGTTTGCAACGTTGTATTGTCACTGGTTTTGTTGGAAAAGGAATTGTGTTTTTGGTGTTGCTGTTGTAATGTTGTATTGGGATGGGCTGGGAATTATTTGGTGTTGGAAATTGGAATTAGACCTTTAGGAAGTGGCCCAAAATTGTTCTTAAAATATGGGGTAAACAATTGACTAAAAAAATAATAGCCAAATGGATTTCAATTATAGCCGAATAGAATTTAATTGGTAAATTCGGCTAAAATTTAGACAATGAGTTAATATAAATTAATTAATGAGTTTCTTAATCTTAACAAAATAACACAATTAATTTACTTATAAACAAATTTACTCAAAAATATAAGCATAGCTTAAACTCATCAAGCAAATACTTAATTAAAGCAAAAAATCTTTTTGAGACGATTTTCAAATATACTAATTATTTAAAATACATATATTATTTAAAAATTATAAAAATGAAAAGAATATTTAAAATAACTTACAAACTATATTATTATTATTTTTGAAATGTTATAAAAACTAATTATTTTAAACTGTTTGAAATCGAAGAAGATATTGGAGGGACAAAATTGGGTGTCAACACTTCCCCTTGGGATGCTCCTGTCTTGTTTGTTAAGAAGAAGGACGGTAGTATGAGAATGTGCATAGATTATCGTCAATTGAATAAGGTCACCATTAGAAATAAGTATCCATTGCCTCGGATAGATGATCTTTTTTACCAGATGCAGGGCACATCCATCTTCTCTAAGATACATTTAAGGTCGATTATCATCAGTTAAAGATTAGGCCTGAGGATATACCAAAAAGGGCATTTAGGACCCACTACGGGCACTATGAGTTCCTAGTTATGTTGTTTGGGTTGACAAATGCGCTTGAAGCCTTTATGAGCTTGATGAATGGGGTGTTCAAACCCTTTCTTGATTCGTTTGTTATAGTGTTTATTGATAATATTATGGTTTACTCTAAGAGTAAGGAAGAGCATGTCGACCATCTTCGTATTGTTCTGGGTGTTTTTGAGAAATAAAAGTTGTATGCGAAATTTTCTAAGTGTGAATTTTGGTTGACTTCGGTTGCATTTTTGGGGCATATAGTTTCAAAAGAAGGGGTAATGGTAGATCCCCAAAAGATTGAAGCAGTTAAAAATTGGGTCCGGCCTAGCTTTGTGACTGAAATTAAGAGTTTTGTGGGGCTCGCTAGCTACTATAGCCGGTTTGTGAAAAATTTTGCTTCTATTGCCGCACATTTAACAAGATTGATCAAAAAGGAAGTACCTTTTGATCAATGGACTGAAAAATGTGAGGAGAGCTTCCAAAAGCTCAAGTTGACTCTTTTGACCACAGCACCTATTCTTGCACTACCAGTGGAAGGTAAAGATTTCATTGTTTATTGTGATGCTTCACATTCAAGTTTGGGTGCGGTGTTGATGAAGGAAAAGAATGTCATAGCTTATGCATCGCGACAGTTGAAAGTTTATGAACGAAACTACCCAACACACGATTTAGAGTTGGCTGCGGTAGTATTTGCTCTTAAGATCTGACGGCATTATCTTTATTGTGTTAAGTGTGAAGTATTTACTGACCATCGTAGCCTAAAACATATATTCACTCAAAAGGAATTGAATCTGAGACAGCGAAGATGGATGGAGTTACTCAAGGATTATGATGTGACCATCTAGTATCATCCGGATAAGGCTAATGTAGTGGCGGACGCACTAAGCCGGAAAGCGGTGAGTATGGGTAGTCTAGCTTGCTTGGGTTTGACCAAGTGACCTTTGACTAAAGAAATTCAACATTTGGAGTCTAAGTTCATGCGGTTAGGAATCTTTGAAAAGGTGGGGTGTTAGCTAGCATTGAGGTTAGAGCCACCTTCATTAAGGATATCAAGGCCAAACAGTTTGAGGATGAGAATTTGAATGAGCTTACGAAGAAGACGGTGGTTGGTAAGGCACAAGATATGGTTCTTGATGCGAGTAGTGTATTTAGTTTTAAGGGAAGAATTTGTGTTCCTAGAGTGGGTGACTTGATTCAGAATTTATTGACGGAATCTCATGGTTCGAGATATTCTATTCATCCGGGTGTGACCAAGATGTACCGAGACTTGAAGCAACTCTATTGGTGGCCTGGCATGAAGAAAGACATAGCGGAGTTCGTGGCTAAGTGACCAAATTGCCCAATACTAAAATGTCACAATCCAAGCCTACACCCTGGATGTGGCCGGCACTCGAGAACCATTGTTGGTCCCTATGCAAACCCTCATCCTGGTTGACTACAAGTGGAAGACTAACTCAATCATACAAAGCTTAAAAAGAGAATAAAAATTCATGAAACTCAACTATAAAGCTTTAACTCAAAGAAAAACTTTGAATAAAATAAATTATTTAACTCACCATAAAATAGGCAATTAAGTCTTTAAAACATTAAATAAAATAAATGAACAGGCTTCTAAAACTCTACAGTCTACCTATGAAGCCTCTAAATGACAAAATGAAAGTCGGGACAAGACCCACGACCTCCTAGCAACTGATATAACTGAAAGTAAAAGTGGAACCCTCCAGAGCAATAATTAGGAATAGAATTTTTTTAAAAAGAACCATTAACTCAAGAACTCAAATCAACTTATCTCAAGAATACTCAAATCTAGGGGTAGAATCATAAACTTTTCTTTTACTGATTTGAAAGAAGATGTATAGTGTGAGGATGAACTAGTCCAACACTATGATAGCCTTATATAAGAACAAGGTTCTTGAAGAATCTTGAAGAAGAACTTGATTAAAAGTCTTGAAACCCTAGCTTGAAGGTAAACAATCAAGAAAACCTTTCTTGAGATTCTTGAATTAGATTCTTGAAATCTCTATGGCTAAGATTTATTATTTTCATTAGTGATTCATAATTGTATGGAGGAACTTGAGTTAGAAAGAATGGAATTCTTGGAGAAAACTTGTCTTGAAGAAGAATCTTGAAAAAGATTGAAAGAATCTTGAATGGAGTCTTCTATTTTGATTTTTCATTAGGGTTTTGCCTTAGGGTTTGAGAGAGAAGAGAATGATGAACTAAAGATGAAAATCTGATTGTTTTGAGTCTTCTATTAGTCAAGAAATTCGTTTAGGATTTTCTCGGAGGTAAAAAAAAAAACAAACCTTTTTAATGTTTTCCCGTCGGCTAAATTCGTAACAGCACTATATAGGTTACTAAAATAGCCATAACTTTTTACTCAGAAATTGGATTGACGCAAAATTGGTGGCATTGGAAAGTAGATTCAAATACCTTTAATTTAATAGGTTATGGCTCATGTAACTCTTTATATTCTAAGATATATGGTCGTTTGAAGTTGACCCAAGTAGAATCTTACATCAAAACTTAATCGATAAAGAAACTGTAAGAACACTTATCAAGAACTCATCAAGAACTCTAATCTTTCAATTTTAAGAATGAAATTTCACTGAAAATAACATGATTGGCGTCTGGGTGAACAAGCCCAACACTATGAAAGCTTACATACCTCTTAGGGATTAAACTCATGGTGAAAATCCGCAACAAAACGCAAGACTCTTTACGAACGTCTTGATCCTCTCCTCTTTTCTCCTCTTTTCTCTTCTTTTCTCTTCTTGAACTCTCAACTAAAACCCTAGGCATATATTAGGATTATAAAACTAAACCTAACAGTATTAGACCCTTAAAACCTAACTAAAAATGAATTAAACCTTATTTGGTAAGGAAAAGACCAAAATACCCCTTACTATTTTCGAGTAACTTTCCTTAACTGGACAGCCTGACTTCAAAAGAGCATATCTCACTCATCCGACCTCGAAACTTAGCAAACTTGGTAACGTTGGAAAGATAATTCAAAGACCTTTCATTGGGTACCTTGTAATCCACCAAACTCATCATGTATTGAAAGTTATGATCATTTTAAGTTGATCCAAAACTTAGAAGAACCTAGGAATGACTTGAATGAATTCTCTTTAATCTTTTTGGAACTCAAGGTGTTATATCTAGTGATCTTAATACTTAAGAAATTTTGAATTCCTTGGTAGAATCTTACTCATAGCGAAGGATGGTTCGAGTCTTCGTTCAAAAAAATTATGAGGTGTTACATAAAATATGAGCATCAAAGGCCTGCAGGTTTGCTTCAGAAAATGTCAATTCCAGAATGAAAGTGGGAAAGGATAGCCATGGACTTCATAGTTGATCTTCCCAAGACATTGGGAAAGTATGATTATATTTGGGTAGTTGTTGACAGATTGACTAAGGCAGTCCATTTTATTCCAGTCAGAACAGAATATATTGTGCAGCAATTAGCTAAAGTGTATGTGAAAGAGATAGTAAGGACGCACGGAGTTCCCCTTTCTATCATCTCAGACCGTGGTACGCAGTTCACATCCAAGTTTTGGGGAAAATTGCATGAAGAGTTAGGTACTCAACTCACCTTTAGCACAGCCTTCCATCCGCAGACGGATGGGCAGTCGGAGAGAACTATTCAAGTGTTAGAGGACATGTTGAGGGCATGTGTGATTGACTTTGGAGGACATTGGCATAAGTTGATACCCTTATGTGAGTTCTCCTATAATAACAGTTACCACTCCAGCATTGATATGACACCATTTGAGGCACTATATGGGAGAGGATGTAGATCACTCGTATGATGGTTTGAGGCTGGAGATGTGAAACCCCTTGGAGTGGACTTGCTGAAGGATGCTCAAGAAAAGGTGAGAAGTATCCAAGCTAAGCTCCTAGCAGCCCAAAGTCGACAGAAAAAGTATGCAGATCATAAGGTAAGGGACGTGTCATTTCAAACTGGTGAGAACGTTTTTCTTAAGGTATCACCCATGAAAAGGGTGATGAGATTCGGCAAAAAGGGCAAGCTTAGTCCCCGATACATTGGACCATTTGAAATCCTTGACCGTGTAGGACCAGTTGCTTATAGATTGGCCTTACCTCCTAACTTATCGGGAGTTCATCTGGTATTTCACGTGTCCATGTTGAAGAGATATCATAATGACGGGGATTACATCATAAATGGGACTCAGTTTTGCTAGACAAAGACCTTCAGTATAGGGAAGAACTGATTGCAATTCTTGATCGTGACGTCTGGAAGCTGAGGACCAAAGAGATTAAGTCTGAAAGTTCAATGGAAGTATCGTCCGGTTGAGGAAGCCACTTAGGAAACTGAGAAGGACATGCGAGACTAGTAGTATTATACATTTTGAACCTATAATTTTTAAAATTTAATGGTTCATATACGAACTAAAAGTCAAATTGATCAAATTTATATTTAAAATATATTTTTTCGTAATCGTGCACCCATCTAGCCGAAATCGTAGATACGCCTCTGTAAAAAGCTTGTCACTAAATTTTACCAACCCATTTCAGTTAGTTGGTAAAATTACCAACTAAAGATCAGTTGGTAAACACATAAAAGACTTGTTAGTAATTGTTGAAATGTGGCCTTGAAATTTTCGTTGGTAAATTCACCAACCAATTTTCGGTTGGCATATTGTTGGGAAGTTTACTAACGAAGAGAAAAGAGTTAGTAAATTTGGTTCTTCACTTTTCAATTATGTTAGTGATATGTTGGCAAATATACTAAAATAAAATAAAATGTTGTTAGTATTTGGTTAGCAATTATATGACAGATAACAACTTGGTTGGTAAGCTCGATAGTAAATTTACCAAAATACATTGGTAATCAATTTGTAATTTCGGTTAAGAAAAAAATGTATTGGTATTTCGTTGGTAAATTACCTACGAATATGTAACTAAGAATGACTATCTACTCATGTAACTTATGTTACTAATTGGTTAGTATTTTAGAAACACAAAAAGATCATTAGTAATTTGTTAGGAAGCTTACTAACTTATTGTGATTTTGTTGGTAATATATATTATTTATGGTCAATATTCGGTTAGTGATTGGTAATGTATATTGCCATATTACTAACTAAATGGTAATTCGATAGTAAAGTTTCACTTTATATATTTATATTAATCAATAGCTTTTACGAATCTTAAAAAGTCTGAAAACATAATAAAATCCAGTGATCCTTTGATAAATTATAACTCGACTAAAACAATGCAAAAGCTAAGATGAAGAGTTCAAAACAAATCCAAATACAGAAACAAACAATGAAAGATATGCCTACAATAGTTTGGAAATTTTAAATGACTCATATCATTATTTGATGATGGGTCATGTCTAAGCTAATGTGGCGTACCAGTTGGAGGTGTACTAGCAGGCAGTGTACCAGGGGGTGGTTTAGGCAGCCCAGCTATGAGGATGGGCAAACGTTCTTGGAGAATCTTATCAACTTACTCTTGCATTTCTAGCTGCATTTCGTTTTTCACTTCTTCACGCAATTCATGTCGTATCTATTCTCTCATCTCATGTTTCATCTCCTCCTTCATTTCTTGAACGTATTCCTTCACTCGAGCATCAAAACTACAATCTTGAGGTTGAGAAGTTGAAGCAGATGATGAACCAACGTTCTCATAGAAACAACTTGAGAACCAAGACCATATATACATGCCTTCTTAACCCCACCCACTTCATCCATGTAAATCTTTGAAAAATCTACTGTCGGATACTCGCCAAATTCATCTACAAGCTGAGATGCAGATGTGATCTTAGACATTACAGCATCCTGAAAAATAAATAAATGATATTATGTTAAGAAAAAATGTCTAGCGATTATAAATATACAAGACAAATGATATCAGTCGACCATCTTTGTCATTGACAATACCTTCACCACACTTATCGTTTCTACAGCTGCAATTAACATTTATTTTGACATACGCACCTGTAGTTCATATTCAGTGTACAAAAATAGTCTTTTAGGGACTAAGGTTTTTTTTTCCAGAACTGAAAAGATAGCATTTCATATTAGTTAGTAAAGCTATGATAGTTCAAAATCATACAACTAAACATGCTAAGAACTTTTGAAAGGAAGGATATAGAGGATCACCAAACAAAAGTACAAACCTACCAAATTAAGCTATTCTATGCAAATCTATGCTTTTAAGATGCAATGTAATTCACATTGCCTAAACCGGAGGAAGCCTAACATATAGGCTTCAAAAGAACCATAAACTTAGTAAACCTCTAATGTGTTGTCTTTTAATAAATAAAGATTACAGAATTGGTCTTAAAGTTAGAAAGTAAACCTCATCATTCACTTTTTAACTGGTTTTGTGGCTGTGAGAAAAATTCTTTGGCATTCTTTGCCACATCTGCCTCCAGTATTGCTTCTAAGACAATGTCAGAACCTTTTGCTCCAGCTATACGTTTTGGCAACAATCCTGCGCTTTCAGCAGAGACAGGAAGTACAACAATACTGCCAGATTCATCGGTCAGTTCACTCAGACCTTCTCTCTCTATAGATACAGATTTCAGAGGAGCCATCTCTGCCAATCTTGCATAAGCACCTGCTTGGCTGTGCATATCAGATAAAGCTGAGTTCCTTTAATTATGCTCCTTAGGTGTGATAGTTACTGTTTTGCTCTATTTATCAGATTTTTGACGTCTATTTTCAACTATTGTAATCTCTTCATCAGATTTT
The DNA here is from genome assembly GCF_019186545.1 of Solanum stenotomum. NCBI lineage: Eukaryota > Viridiplantae > Streptophyta > Magnoliopsida > Solanales > Solanaceae > Solanum > Solanum stenotomum. The sequence continues at coordinate 12,446,049 of NC_064291.1, read as the reverse complement.
TTAGGTCCATTTTCAACGATTGTACTCTCTTCATCAGATTTTTGAGGTCCATTTGCAGTCATGTTATCCCCAGCTGTAGTGTTGATGTTGTCCACTAGCCTTGATGTCAGTGGACCAGGATTCATAAAAGAGATTGTTCGAATTTCATGACGTATAGCTTCTAGTTGAGCCATGGTATCTTGCAGTTCCTTATGCACCTGGCGAGCTTGGGACTGATGCCTGACACTTTCTAACTGGCCACGGGCCAATTGAACATAACCAATGGAACGCCCAGCAAATCTGCCTACTGTTCTTGCGATGATTGGTAGATCTTTAGGTCCAATAAGAGCAGCAGTAGCACCAAGCAATAGAAATACCTCTCCATATGAAAATCCCAGCATCTCTTCTTTTTAATGTGTTTCTCTCTTATGTTTATAGACCACCCCTAAGAAGATTGTTATCAAGGACTCTTTTTGCAAATTCGCTCCGGGAAGTCGTCTATGAGACTTGCTGGTGGACCGTTAGCCATGCCAGACACATGCTGTTGACTCTTCTGCCATCACTCTGTAGAATTCCTACTTGAAGACCTCAGAGAAGAGCGGATCAACAGAAACAATGATTTTAGCTACTTATTAAGAATCAACTACGATTTGAACAATATTCATTTACGCTATTTGGATTATCGTTACTATTTCTACCACTGCCATGGCCATGATATCGCTTCCGCTTCGACGGGGTCTTGTGTCCCAAGTTGATGTTTTAGAACTTGCATTTTTCTATTTCATTTAGAGCGAAAGAAATGTTGCATGTTATGAACTTCTTGTCAATACATCTTCTCAGTACTACGTTATCCCACATCTTACTCTCCAAATTTCCCAAGTAGTAATGATAGGAATAATTTAGAGATCAAGGCAATCAAAGAATTATGGCTCCTGCTTTTTCATCATTTAACTAAAAAATTCTGTAGGATAAGTTTACCAATGAATACTAAACAGGCCACGTACGATTTTCCATAATTTCTGGGCAAGCACACAATTACAGAATAAATGTTCCATCCCATACCAGGTGAGGAGCAACAACAACATCTAGAAGATTGGCTAATCCCCATCTTGATAATCCTATTGTTTGTGGGTAATGTGTCCCTCAAAGCTCTCCAAACAATAAGAGTGAAATACAAGATTTCTCTAACAAATGACAGACTAATGGGGAATCCCTCAGCGAACTACCATGGAAAGGAGAAATTTTCACATGGACAAACAAACAAATAGGGGTGGATGGAATATGAAGTATGATGGACAACGCTCTTGGTAATTTTGACTGGATGATGACCTGGGGACATGTGCAAGTTGAGTACGACTTGCCAATGATTTCTGATCACTCTTCCATGATTATTAAGTTGTATGCAGCACCTCAGATGAAAAAAAACTCCTTCCAGATTTTTCAAAGTCCTAGCTGACCATGAAGAATTCTTACCTATGGTTAGTGAAGAACAAAGACAACAAAAAGAACACGGGAAGATGAAAAATGTATAGCTTAAGCTGAGGGCACTAGAGCCACTACTCAAAAGGCTGCATAGTAGAGAATTTCAGTAATATAAAGCAACAAATTGATATGCAGTGTAGTAATGGGCTAATAACTGCATAAAAGGCTCTTGTTGAATTTGGAGAAGTGGTTTTTAATAGAGGAGAGCAACTTGAATCAAAAGTCTAAGGCGAGGTGGAATAAGCTTGGGATTCCAACACAAAGCATTTATCTGCAGTGATGAAGGTAAGAGCTTAGAGGAAACAAATAACTTAAATTATGTCTTTATCGAGAAGCAAGCTTACAACTCTTGAGGTCATAGAAACTGAAAATGTTACATTTTAGAAGAGTCTTATGGGTTCTGCAGCTCCTACACTACCAGCAGTAGACATCATATCGATTATGAGAAGGGGACCTACACTTACTCTAGAACAGCAAACTACTCTATCAAGAACCAAGCTTACAACTCTTGAGGTCATACAAACTGAAAATGTTACATTTTAGAAGAGTCTTACGGGTTCTGCAGCTCCTACATTACCAGCAGTAGACATATCGATTATGAGAAGGGGACCTACACTTACTCTAGAACAGCAAACTACTCTATGTACTGAAGTCACCGACCAAGAGATTATAGATAGTCTCGGTTGCACTTATAAAGCAGGGCCAGTGATCCACAATGATGTTTTGTTAGCTGTTAAAGATTTCATCCACACTGGAAAATTATATAGAGACATCAACTGCACTAATATGACACTAACCTCCCTCATTGTTAATCTTCAAATATTATAACCATGTGTTTAATATTTGGGATAAACATGATGAATGACGACTAAGTAAATTCTCAACAAAAATTAAGAAAGATAATCAGCAATGTTTGGTGTTGCATACATATGTGCTCTTATACTTCAGATCCACAAACTCATCGTTTCTTTTGGTATGTGTCTTCTTCAAAAGTTCGTGTGGATGAGGTGGCCGTCCAAGAACAGTCGCCTAAAATTGAAATCACATCCATCAAAGTTATTACTAGAGGAATAACGTTGAAAAAACTGTAACTTGACAAAATGAAAATAATTGTACCAGTTGTCTTGCATGCTCTCAGTGAGTCCAGGAGCCTCTAGTATGGCGCGAGGGAGCAGATCTTTCACCACATTTCTCACTTAGTCGATTTTTGGAAGATTATGCAAATTTAGCCTTAAAATTCTCAGTATCATAGTGAGGCTTCCAGCTCTCCCAAACAGATTTTGGGATATTTTTTCGTTTCTCCTTAGAGGATCTTGCTTCACATAGCATACCCTTGTATTGTATTGAATATTTTTTCATAAAATAATCCTCTATGGAACCTTCAGTTGTCATATTCCAATGGAATCACTTCTGTTTAAAAAGGGAAAGAAAAATATCACATGAATTGATATAATAGAACTTTTAAATGAATAAAATACATTAATAAAACGATAGTAAAATGGAATTTATGGGTATAATTAGTACATGAATATTATAGTAGAAGGAGACACAATTACGTATCAAAAGATGTACCAAAACAAGTATAATGGGTGTTGAAACAAGTCTGGTAAGAGAGAAAGTATATTGAAGAAGCTCGAATGAACATGGCTAAACTTGGAAGTAAGGCCAAATGCTCTGTTAGAAAATTATATGTGACGATTAGAGGAAATTATCAAAAAGTCTCATGGAGGAGGTTAACTGCAGTATCAGTGGTCCACCTAAATGGGCATTCATTATGTACTTGGCTGTACTAGGACGATTATACACCAGAGATAGGTTTCTTGGATGGGGCATTGTTGATTATATGAGTTGTCCAATGTGCGGAGATACAAACGATACTATAGAGCACTTGCTTTATCAATGTACTTCCTCCCACAACGTATGGACTAAGTTGTTATAGTGGCAGGGCATAACAAGAGCTCCTATGGGACAGAAGGATGAAGTAGACTGGGCAAGTAATTTAATGAAAGGAAAGAGTCACAAAGCAGATATATAGAGAGTTGTCTTGGCTGGTAGTGTATACCATATTTGGATGGAAAGGAATCAACATATTTTCAAAGGCACACCAAGACAACCTGAAGTTATAGTTAGACAAGCTATCCAAGAGGTGTTTCATAAGAGTAATAACAATAGGAAATTTTGCTTCATTATTAGAAACGATGAACTTGTATCCCTAAATATTCTTTTTTTCTAGATGTAGCAGATGAGACAACCTAAGTTTATATTTTAGCTAGTTGTAGTGGTTCTGTTTCATCAGCTATGTTTTTCTTTTGTTCTTGTTTGATCTGTACAGTTCTACTTTCGTAATAAATCAATAGTTACTAAGAAAAACAGATAGTATAGTTTACCTTAAACTCCTCCCAGTAGAAGTCCTTAATCTCTGGTGTAAGTGACTTCCAATCATATCCTTCGAGATCCAATTTTTCCTTAAAGATTTTTGTGATCGCCCGAGATATATCGTTACTTGGCTCCAAACTTGTATAAATAAAACATGTAACTATTTCAATACTCATTTTTATTTATGTACATCAAGCAGTTGCTAGAGAGTATTATCAGTGCCTTTAGCGACATATAAGAGCTTGAAGAGGTAGAGGAAGTAAGGAATAATAATATGAAATTTATGAAAGTATTATCAAAGAGACCATGATTAGACATAAATTATAAAATCCTAGTATTATCGCATCTTGAAATGACTAGCTGTAAGGATCCCATGCTAAGCTTGGGTTCAGTACGTAGATTCATATCTAAGCTTAATCTGGAACAAGTAAAAAAAATTCTAGTATGAATTCTAATGATATACTGCAAAAGATAAGAAAAACTTGAGGAAATAAGGACTGTTGAGATTAAAGAAATGTCACACCATACACACTAATATCAAATCAGATTCTAAAAATTACACCATGTAGTTGATGTCTACATGAAAATCAGCTACAGGGTGGGAGTAAAATAAAAGACAATTATCGATTAGAAAAACAGGCTCAAGTATGTCATTTTCAAACTCAGAAGTGTTATTTCCTTATACAAGAAGTACCAACGAGTAATACAAGCAAAACATAAACTGAAATGTCACTCAAAAAAATTAACATGTACTCTGAAGTTCATGTTCTTAGTTTTCAAATAAACATATTCTGCAAATAACAAGAAAATAACCTCTTGAATTCATCAGATGAGTACCTCAAATGCAGACATAGAATTCAGTGAGCTTAAGAAAATTATAGAGAATTTCACATATTCCTACCAATTCTTAGTCCCTTAGTAAGATATGATCCAGTGGGAAAAGAAGAAACATACTTGTGAAAGCAAAGTAAACAATAATTTTGCCACACAATCTGAATATGTAGATCAAGAGCAAAAGTTCTTGGAACTGCACATTCAACTTTGTAATTCGAACATGTAGATCAAGAACAAAAGTTCTGGAAATTCATTCTACAACTTTGATTCCTTACCATGTTCTGTAGCAACATTTAACTATTGCTTCTTATATAAGAGAAATGTAGACATCAGCTTAACAAGCTACTTTCTTCAAGAATGAATTTTTAGAAACACCTCAATTTTGTAATTCATTCCCATCAATGCAATTTAAGAAAACCAACAAAACTTTGAAAGATTTATAGAAAAATAGTATGGAAAGAAAATCAATATGGCTTATTTTCTTGCCTGAAGCAAAACAATGTAAATGAAACGATGTTGTACACTTACTGTCCCAGGACGATTTCAATTCGGGTGCGGATATCATCAGTTGTATTTGACGAAGTTGTAGATACAATGTCATTTCTAGGTGTTTCTATCCCCACAGATGAAGATGGTACCGATATGTTGACAACAACTGAATCCGGCATAATTGGTGTCAGCACTTCAGGCAATGATGGTGCTCGATCAGGTGTGAAACTAGACATTAGAGGAGATGTCACTGGATCTGATGTTCTTTCTCCAGAATATCTGCTTCGTCCACCCCCCTTGGTGCCATATCTGCAATTTCAAAGTTACATGTGGATGAAATAATAACATAATAATTGAATCATGGCCAGTTTGGTCAAATTATAACAAGAACAGGTAATTAGTAGATATATCACTTCAAGAACAAGATGCCTCTGAAAAGTTTAAAAAATGTGTTAACCTAGACAATAGATAAAAACATAAACACTTCAAGGAATAAAGTTATTCCATCACTATTCAAAACATAGATCTAGAATGGTCTACTTCATATTATGAAATGAGAGTGAGGGATAGTTGCTCAAACAAAACAACTTGGAGAACAATTAAAACAAAATAATTATACTGGTAAAAGAGAAATATAAATTGGTGACATTTAAAATTCAGAACTTTGTCAGCAAGAAATAAAAAATCTAATTGAAATAAAATCATCTTATATACAACGTTTCAGTCACTCTAACTCTTATATTTGAAGAGATTAGAGCTAAGCACTTTGACTCTATTCACTGCCACTTTCACAATATGCCTCTTCATTCTCATTTTCATCATCTGATTCTGATTCTGGTTCATATTGAAATTTTGTCTCATCATCTAAATCATCATTCTCATCTCTTAAATTTATGAATTCTCCATTTGGATCATTTCGGACAACATTTTCATTGTCGTACACCACATCAAATCTTAAACCATCTCCGTCACATTGGAATGGCTCTCCAACATCTACTAGAAGAGACGATAAATATGATGGAGGCATAACAACAATACCCCGAGCTTTTGTTTTGCACACAGCTCACCAATCACTCTTATCACGTCGTAAGCTAGGATAAGAAGCATAATACACTTGAGCTACTTGTGTTGCCAAAACAAATGGTTCATACTTCTTCAATTTCCTTTTATGGTTGATATCCACAAGTTTATATTGCAGGCGAATCTTCATTCCTGCATTTGGTGTGGGATCAAACCAATCACATTTAAATAAAACTGTTCTTTTGATCAGTGTACTCCCCTTGTACTCCAATTCAAGAATTTCAGTAAGCACACCATAGTAGTCATTGTCGTCTGCACTATAATTGGTTCCTTTTATGCAAACACCACTGTTATCAGATGCTCTAGAAAAACTGTGACCTTTAGTGTGAAATTTAAAGTCGTTGACATTATAACCAGTGTATGGTTTCGCTGATCGACATGGACCTTCTGCAAGCGCCTTGATGAACTGATTATCTATGTGGACCCGAGCCTATTAAATTAAAAAAATTAGAGTTTCTTATAAGTGAACTAAGTACAGATGGAAAGATATTGTACAAGTGATCACATATCTTGTGAACCATGATGCAAAATCTTCATCAAGTTTCTTGTCCACTTCCTGCTCCGTAATTCGTGGAAAATTTTGATGAAAGGAGTCAATAAATTTCCTTTGGATCACATATAAGAAAAAGAATATGTAAGTATTTTGATAATTATAATGTATAAATGTAAACAAAATCTTGAAATCTTACTCCACATATGACTGCACTTCTCTGCAATTTAGTAAAATATAAATATGAGCTGCTTTAAGTTCTTCTTCGGTTAGATATCTCCTATTTAGTTTCCTAAATCCTCGACCTGGATAGGTGAATATAGAAAGATTACCATCGTATCTATCTTGTTCACCTATACCACCATCATCATTTCGTGGCACTTTTCTATGCTTTGTGTAAACATGAGGCTCGAAGTTGTGTGAACAGAAGGATGAACCTTCATCAACTATATACGCATTGCATATGCATCCTTCAACATGTGCCTTATTTCGAACATTATATTTATATTTTCGAAGATTTCTGAAAATAGTACAAAAACTCAAGGCGTTAGTCATTCATAGTGATGAAAATGAAGTACTTAAATAACAAAGTCTATTTTAGTGGTTAGGGACATATAAAATGAATTACATATTGAGTCCATTGTACTATAAATAGATGCTTTACCATTTATATACTTAGGAGTTCCTTTCTCTACTGAAAGAATGACAGTTTTGCATTGGAAACCTTAAGTAGATAAAATTACAGCAAAGATCACTAATTGGATGGCAAGAAAATTATCATATGTCGGAGGCTTCAACTAATTAGAGCAATAATGTTTGGTATCCAAGCAGACACGTCACATCTATTTTTACTACCATAAAAGGTTATTAAACTCATCGAAGCTGCTTGTAGAAAATATTTGTGGACACGTCTGACCAATATTTCTAAAAGGACACTTGTAGCATAACACAAAGTGACTCTTCCTAAAGGTGTAGGAGGCTTGACCATTAACTTGAAGGTCTGGAATCAAGCTCCAATTTGCAAACAGTTGTGGTTATTGAGTTAGAACAAGGAAATACTATGAATCAATTTGTCCCATACATACTATATAAGATATTGGAGACTAGCAGATCACATGGAGGTGCCCAATATGCTTTTTGGATGATAAGAAAAATGTGTCATATGTTGAAATTCTGGCTGATTATCATTTTAAATACACAAATAGAACATAGGGGGAGACAAAATATCATACACTTATAAAACTTTAAGAGGTGTTGGAGCATATATTCCTTAGAAAAATCTCATATGTCATAATACTACATGTTGTGAAGACTGGCCTATGCAGCTACTAAAGAAAAACATGAGTTTATTTGAGTTTTTAAGTCCTATTTAATTTGAGTTATGACTTTCTATTGGAGATACTGATTAGGGATTATCATAAGGACTGTAAGGTTATTTAAGAGTTGTCTAAGAAGGGAAGGTTGTTGGTTGGCTCCTCTCTAAGCTTTGTATTGTCGCTTATTGATTAACAAAATCAGTTTAATTGCCCAAAAAAATGAAGTACTTGAATATATAAATGAAATCTTACCTCTCAAATGGATATATCCATCGATATTGTACCGGACCAGCTAGCATTGCTTCATAAGCGAGATGCACAGGGAGATGCTCCATTGAATCAAAGAAGCTAGGAGGGATACACGCTCTAATTTACAAAGTATTTCAGGTATTTGTTGTTGAAGTCTTACCATATCCTCTTCATGTATTACTGTAGAAGTGACATCCCTAAAGAAAAGACTCATCTCAGTAAGTGCTTCCCACACCTTTTTTGGTAATAGCTCACGGAATGCAATAGGAACCAATCTTTGATGAATACATGACAATCGTGACTTTTCATACCAAATAACTTGTGTTTTGTCATGTCCACACACCTTCCCATATTTGAGACATCCAACAGGAAACTTTAGATTTTTCACCCATTCACTAAACAATTTTTTTGACTCTTCTTTTAGTGTGTAAATAGCTTTCGGATATTTTCCATCAACAGCATGTAATTCAGGTCGTCGACAGAAGTCTTTCAAGTCTTCTATAGATTTTGGGTTATCTTTTGTTTTACCATCTACATCCAGCACTGTGTTGAACACATTCTCAAAGAAGTTATTCTCAATGTGCATCACATCTAGATTATGCCGAATGAGATTGGTACTCCAATATGGCAAATCCCAGAATATGCTTCTCTTCTTCCAACCAGAAAACCTACTAATCCGACGATTAATAATATCAGCCCCAAGTTTTGTTACCTTTTTAAGTCCCAGTTCTTCTATCTCTTTTAAGACATCTTCACCTGACCGGAATGGGGTAGGCTGCATGGTTACTACTCTATTCTTTCTAAATGAGCTCTTATCCTTTCTATATGGATGATTTAGTGGCAGAAACTTACGATGGTTGTCAAACCAGGACTGCTTACCACCATTTGTCAAAGTAAAAGCATCAGAATTCTCCATACAATATGTACATGCTAGCCTGCCCGCAGTACTCCACCCAGACAACATTGAATATGCAGGAAAGTCACTGATTGTCCACATCAAAGCAGCTCGCATTTTGAAATTTTGCTTCTTAGAGATGTCGTATGTGTTGACACCTATATTCTATAGATTCTTCAATTCAGCAATCAAAGGCTGCAAGAAAACATCTAGTTGCTGCTTAGGATTCTTTGGCCCAGGAACTATAACTAACAAAAATAAATAGGGATCTTTCATACACATCCAAGGAGGCAAGTTGTATGGTGTCACAATTACTGGCAAAGATGAATATTGTTTTCCCGTTTGTCCAAATGGTTGAAACCCATCTGTTGATAGCCCCAATCTAACATTACGACTTTCCTCTGAAAAGGATGGATGCTTCTTATCAAAGTGCTTTCAGGAAGGTGCATCTGAACAGTGACGCATTACACCTTCCTCAACTTCATGTTCAGCATGTCATCGCATGTGCGAAGCAGTTGCTTTGGAAGCATACAGTCGTTGCAGCCGTGGAGTAAGAGGAAAGTAATAGATCTGTTTAAATGGTACAAGACTTTTCTTTGAAACAGATCTTTGACTTGTAGGCTTGTACCTGGGATGACTACAAAACTTGCAATTTACAAGCTCACTATCCTCTCCCCAGTAAATCATGCAGGCATTGACACAAGTATGAATTTTTTCAACTGACATGTTCATTCCCCTCATTAACTTTTTAGTTTCATAGAAATTTTTTGGCATCACATTATCAGGCGGAAGCATCTCACTCATATACTGACAAGTTTCATCAAAACGTCTATCAGAGAGGTGGTGTTTAGTCTTGATGTGCAACAAAAAAGAAACAGCTGATAATTTTGAGTGTGTTTCACAACCAGGCCACACTTCTTGATTTGCAGAATCAAGCATATCATAAAAACTTTGGACATCAGGATTAGGTAATTCTTCCATATCATCTGGAACAAATGCGGGACCAGCAGCCTCATGAACCATTCTATGATATGATGTAGTGGGTGTAGGATCATCAAATGCACCAACATTCACGAGTAGGTTATTCATAGTATGATCCTGTGGTATCCTTTCATCTTGATCTATGCTTCTCGCAACTTCATTTTCTCCATGCAAGTACCATACATGATATCCCGGTACAAAACCTTCTTTTAATAAATGACCATGGACAGTATGAACATTTTCAAAGTTTCTATTTTGACATTTCTTTCGGTTACATGGGCACCTTAGTCTCTCAACGTCCCTCCCTTCTGGATGACTCATAGCAAACTCAATAAAATGTTGTACACCCCTTACGAATTCAGGATCATATAGACCTTTGGTTAATCTTTTGTACATCCATTGACGATCTGAACTCATTCTACTTATAAACCTTCTATTCTGATAATGTGAGAAGGGTAAATAGTGAAACAAAAGCACGCAGAGAATTGAAAAGAAGAAATTTGCAGTATAACAGAAAATGGAATATAGAATAATGTTATTTGTTTTAACTTTGAACTGGAAATCTCTATTTTTTACAGCAGGTATGCAAGTTGTATATATTTAAACTAAATAACAACCTTCGGAGTGGCCCAGTTGTTTGGGCTTGGGACTTCCATGTTGGAGGTCTCAAGTTCGAAACCCCTTGCCAGCGAAAGCAAGGGGTTTGCCTTCTGGGTTGAGCTCGTCGCACCGGGCTTGCCTAGTGCGGGTTACCTCTCCTATGTGGTTTGCGAGCTATTGCATAGGAGCGGGGGTTTTACCCTGTGCGCACCCAAAGGGTAACTGTTGTGGGTTTCCCTTGTCATCAAAAAAAAAAACTAAATAACAACCTTTTCTCCTACAATAACTCTAACAAAGTCCTATTCAAATAAATAGTAATATGATATCATTCCTAAATAACGGGAACGGAAATATTTGACTCAATTAACTTAAAAGCAATCACAAGTTAAAACAATATAAGAGAACATAAGAAGATGCACTAATTTTTAACAAATGGCATTATAATTATAAAATAGTTGAATAGTTAAAAAGGGTGCAATTTATAATCAAGGCAGCAAGACAAATGTTTCCACTGAAGCTTCATTTTTTTAGTAGCTTCGTATAATCAAAACTTCATAAAACATGTAACTCAAAATATGAAGGCAATGAAAAGTATTATGTTCTTCTACATCTTTTGTAGTTTTAAACATGTAACAAATGACATTATAATTATACTGTGATTGAAATAGTTGAAAGGAAATTGACCTCCTAGAAAATGCAATATCTCTCTTTTGGTGGCAGACTTACACTCATCAATAGAGTGTTGCACAACTTTCCTACCTACCTCATGTCCCTATTTCCATTACCAAAAAACATTCAGGAAAGACTAGATCTGTTAAGAAGAGATTTCTTATGGGAAGGTAACTGTGAAACTAACAAATTTCATTTGGTTATTATACCTATGAGACATAGCGGGCTAGGGGTTAAAGATTTGATCTTGCACAACATGAATTTTCTAATGAAATGTCATTGGAGATACAACATGGACAATCTTGTACTATAGAAAGTTGTAATATGGTGCAAAGCAACTGGTGCACAAGCCAAAATAGAGATCTCCATGGCTCAGGTTCCTGGAAACACATTTCAAAACAATGGTGGAAGCTCCAACCCAAGTCTTCACTTAAGCTAGGGAATGAAGATCACATCTCTTTCTGGAAAGAAAGATGGTTAGGGACAAAGAGTGCGAGAGTGAATTCTCATCTCTTTTTCTAACAGCCAACAATCAAAGAATCCACTATTTCTTAGTATTGGCAAGGCAACTATAGGATAAACTAAGCTTCATTAAAAATACTAACATTTGGATACAATATGATGATTAAGAAGTTTTATACTCTTATGATTTACTAAATCGACAAAAAAATATTTTCACATACAACTTTTGCTCAAAATTATTTCTAACTGTGGCATTTAGAATTTTATTTCTGCCCGTTCAAATAATATCACTTTAAAGATTAAAGGACATAGTCAGTTTGTTGTTTGAAGGTTAAAAAATAGTTTGCACTTTTAAACAGTAAGTACTTTTAGTAAATTCCATAATCACTTTGTTAAGGTTTGAATGATGTGCCTTAATCTATAAAAATATAAACTTATCTTTTAGCAGGGGGCTCAAAAATAGTGGACCAAACAGTAACAAATAGCATTATAATTATAAAATATTTGAATAGTTAAAAAGGGTGCAATTTATAATCAAGGCAGCAAGACAAATGTTTTCACTGAAGCTTCATCTTTAGTAGCTTCGTATAATCAAAACTTTATAAAAACATGTAACTCAAAATATGAAGGCAATCAAAAGTATTATGTTCTTCTACATCTTCTGTAATTTTAAATCTTTTCTCTATTGGTTTCAAACTTGAAGGAGCTTGCAGAAGTACGTGCTGCAAAGCGATTTGTTTTTCTATAACACACTTGGGGCTTCTACCAGAGTGATTGTGATGGAGTGATTGAAAAAATTGAAAGTAAATTGACCTCATAGAAAATGTAATATCTCTCTTTTGGTGGCACACTTACACTCATCAATAGAGTGTTGCACAACATTCCTACCTACCTCATGTCCCTATTCCATTACCAAAAAAAGATTCAGGAAAGACTAGATCGGTTAAGAAGAGATTTCTTATGGGAAGGTAACTGTGAAACTAACAAATTTCATTTGGTTATTATACCTAAGAGACATAATGGGCTAGTGGTTAAAGATTTGATCTTGCACAACAAGAGTTTTCTCATGAAATGTCATTGGATATACATGGACAATCCTGAACTATAGAAAGTTGTAATTTGGGAAAAATATGGGGTGGAAAGCAACTGGTGCACAAGCCGAAATAGAGATCTCCATGGCTCAAGTCTCTAGAAACACATTTCAAAGCAATGAGGGAAGCTCCAACCCAAGTCTTCACTCAAGTTGGGGAATGAAGATCATATATTTTTCTGGAAAGAAAGATGGTTAGGGACACAGAGTATGAGAGATGATTTCTCATCTCTTTTTCTAATTGCCAACAATCAGGAATCCACTATTTCTTAGTATTGGCAAGACAACTCCTGGATAGAGTAAGCTTCATTAAAAATACTAATATTAGGATAGAAGTTTTATACTCTTACAATATACTAAATAGACAAAAAGATATATCTATTTTCACATTCAGCTTTTGCTCAAAAGTGTTTCTAACTGTGGTGTTTAGAATTTTATTTCTGGCCGCTCAATATAATATCACTTTAAAGATTAAAAGATATAGTCAAGATGTTGTTAGAAGGTTTAAAAAATGGTTTGCACTTTCAAACAGTAATTACTTTTAGTAAATTCCATAATCACCTTGTTAATTTTTGAATGATGTGGCTTAATCTATAAAAATATACACTTATCTTTTAGTACTGGGCTCAAAAATAGTGTACCGAATAGTGAACCCAATTCACAACTATGTTAGAGAAATCAACATATCAAGGGGATTCAAAAACACAAGTCTATATATTCACTATATGAATGCTATATATTAATTGAGCAAATAGAGCACATCAGAAGTTCTATAATTGACTGATTGAATCAAACAAAAAGGAGAAACTAAGCTTGATAAAGAATACTTACCACTTAGCGGAAAGGATTGTGAAACTAAGAATCCAAGAGCCACAGATGAATTGCGAGTGAGTGTAGTCGGAGACAATCTTTTAAATGAGATGAAAATGAAAATGATTTAGAAAAAGTACTGATACTGAATGTGGGCAGAAATTAGAGAAAAAAACTGAATAGTGGCGCAAGTGTCTGTAATTTAGGGAGGTGGGGAGTTTAGCGGAAAAGTTTTTGCTTTTTTTTCTCTTCTTTTCAACTTATTTTTTTTAATTTCAAATATAATGAATTTTTCCAATTTATATTTGAAGTATTTGTACAATTGTTTTAAGATTCTTTTTTATTCACCAGAAATAAAGTTAAAAATAAAACCCAATCTTTAAATTGATGAAATTAAAATACTAAAAATGTAATAATATGTAGGAATTGGAACAAGTACTGAAATCTACAACAAGCTAAGTACCTCAGCAAAAACAAGCAACACATGCAATGATTAATTGAACAAGCAACACGATGTTGGTCTTTCTGTAGATATGAGATGCAGTCCATGAGTTGTTATACTCTTGAAAGATTAAAGACCTGATTTTCTCTAAGAAATACTCCATATATCAAATCACTGTAGCGAATTAGAGCTTGAGATGAAAACTTAGGCAATTCGTAGCTGAATTTGTTCCACTCTTCAGAGGAGATCTATCATTGATCTATAGTGGAACTTAGAAAACAGATCAGTAAGAAAATTACCCAGTTCGATCTAGCTTTGCTTAGAAATTCTTGATGAAATTCTTCTTCATTCAGCTTTTTGTTTCTTGTTCACTGTAGCTTAGAAATTCTTGATGAAATTTGTTTTTGGTCACTGCAGCTTAGAAATTCTTGATGGAATTTGTTCTTGTTCACTGCAGCTTAGAGATTCTTGATGAAGATTACCCAGTTCGATCTAGTAAGAATCAAGTGAGCTGATTTTTGTTTCTTGTTAATGTCGCCTGCCTTTGTTGTTCTCTTTGGACATTTTTTGTTTGTTTTTTTAAAATTAAATTTGGGATCCTTTTATTTGATAACTCAGGAAAAAAGGAAATACACACTAGCTCACGCCTATTGCCCAAGTCTGTAATGACAAAAAGAAAAAATTAAAAAATAACTAAACATTTTTTGCTTTCTATATTATTTAATAAAATGCCATCTACTAAGTTATATATTTATATGTTAAGTGGGTCTTTTTTTAAAATGTAAGGATGAAAATTTAAATAAAAAATATTCCGTACTATTTTTTATCCTAATTTATATGATATAGTTAATTTAATTAGACATGAATGAGTAAGATCCAATATGGATACAATGTTGATAAAGTTAAAATATTTTTCATATAAAGAAATGTGTCATTTTTTTTGTATTGACTAAACAGAAAATTGTTTAGAGGGTAGTATGTAAAAACGTTACACAACATATATATATATATATAAACTACTTTAGTTAACTTTTCGATAAAATATATTTGTGTATACATGAATTGTAGATATTTTGTGCCGACTAAATGAGTGATTTCTAATAGTTCGATATTGGAGCTTTTCTCTAAATACAAATTAAGTCTAATAAAGATTTATAGCTTCTTTTTTTTTTACAGTTCGTACATGATATTAAATTAATATTAATAGTAATATACATATTTCAATAAACACGCTCATCACAATTGTAGACTTAAATCAAAAGAAAGAGTCATCTTCTGTTAGACAAAAAATGACCTTTCCAAGCTAACCGCGTTGACGGAATTCTCATTCGAGCAAGTATACTAAAAAATGTTGATCGAAGTCAAATTTTGGGCAAAACTTAAAAGGTATACGCCTAACGGCACAAACTCAAAATGAAAGCCACAAAATCCGAACCAACAATCCTATCAGAATAAAAATGAAATTTCAAAGCTTACCGCGTTGACAGATTTCTCATTTGAGCACTTGTACCAAAATTTTTTACCAAAGTCAAATTTTGGCAAAAAGTTAAAAGTTAAAAGTTAAAACACCTACCTGCACAAACTGAAAACGAAAACCTCAAAACCAAAACCAAGAATCCTATTAGTCAAAAAATGACCTTACGGATACAACTGTGATGATGGAATTCTCAGTTGACGTTTACCAAATATATTGACTGAAGTTATATTTTTGCCAAAACCTAAAAGTTAAACGCCTAACGGCACAAACTGACAATAATAACCTCAAATCCCGAACCAACCATCTTACTAAACTAAAAATGACTTTTCGAAACTAACCGCACTGATGAAATTTTAATCTGAGCACGTTTACCAAAAATATTGACCAAATCTATATTTTTGTAAAAACTTAAAAGTTAAAACGCCTAACAGCACAAACTGAAAATGGAAGCCTCAAAACCTAAACCAACCATCCTATTAGATGAAATGATCTTCTAAAGCTAATCGCGTTGATGGAATTCTCATCTAAGCAAGTTTGCAAAAAATGTTAGGCAATTTCAAATTCTGGCCAAAACTTAAAAGTTAAAACGCCTAATGACACAAATTGAAAATGAAAACTCAAAACCCGAACAAACCATCCTAATAGATCTAAAATGACCTTCTAGAGCTACCCGCGCTGACGAAATTCCAATTTGAGCATGTTTCGCAAAAATATTGACCAAATTAAAATTTTAACCAAAACTTAAAAGTTAAAACGCCTAACAACACAATCTAAAAATAAAAGCCTCAAATTCCGAACAACCATCCTACTAGACCAAAAATGACCTTCTAAGGCTAACCACGCTAATTAAATTTTAATCTGAGCACGTTTACCAAAAATATTGACCAAATCGTAATTTTAGCCAAAACTTAAAAGTTAAAACGCCTAATAGTACAAACGGAAAATAGAAGCCTCAAAACCTAAACCAACCTTCCTATTTAATATAAATGACATTCTGAAGTTAACTGCGCTGACATAATTCTCATCTGACACGTTTACAAAAAATGTTAAGGAAAGACAAATTTTGGCTAAAATTAGTTAAAAGTTAAAACACCTAACGTCACAATCTGAAAATGAAAACCTCGTAACCCGAACAAATCATCCTAGTGGACCAAAAATGACCTTCTAGAGCTAACCGCGATGACGAAATTCCAATTTGAGCATGTTTCCCAAAAATATTGAACAAATTCAGATTTTAACCATAACTTAAAAGTTAAAATGCCTAACCACACAAATTGAAAATAAAAGCCTCAAATTCCGAACCAACAATCCTAATAGACCAAAAATGACCTTCTGAAGCTAACCGCGCTGATGAAATTTTATAATGATCACATTTATCAAAAATATTGACCAAATCTACATTTTGATCAAAAGTTAAAAGTAAAAACGCCTGACAGCACAAACTGAAAATTGAAGCCTCAAAACCTAAACCAATCATTCTATTAGTTAAAAATTGACCTTCCGAAGCTAACCGCGCTAACGGAATTCTCATTTGAGCAAGTTTGCAAAAAATGTTAGGCAATTTCAAAAATTGGCCAAGAGTTAAAAGTTAAAACGCCTAACGGCACAAACTGAAAATGAATACCTCAAAACTCGAACAAATCATCCTATTAGACCAAAAATGACATCCAAAGCTAACCGCGCTAACGAAATTCCAATTTGAGCAGGTTTCCCCAAATATTGACCAAATTCAAATTTTAACCAAAACTTAAA
The DNA here is from genome assembly GCF_019186545.1 of Solanum stenotomum. Lineage (NCBI taxonomy): Eukaryota > Viridiplantae > Streptophyta > Magnoliopsida > Solanales > Solanaceae > Solanum > Solanum stenotomum. The sequence continues at coordinate 12,428,576 of NC_064291.1, read as the reverse complement.
AGTTAAAATACCTAGCAGCACAAACATAAAATAAAAGCCTCAAATTCCGAACTAATCATCCTATTAGTTAAAAAATTACCTTTCGAAGCTAACCGCGTTGACGGAATTCTAATCTGAGCAAGTTTGCAAAAAATGTTAGGCAATTTCAAATTTTGGCCAAAAATTAAAAGTTAAAACGCCTAACGGCACAAACTGAAAATGAAAACCTTGAAATCCGAACAAACCATCCTATTAGCCCAAATATGACCTTTCAGAGCTAACTGCGCTAACGAAATTCCAATTTGAGCATGTTTCCCAAAAATATTGAACAAATACATATTTTTACCATAACTTAAAAGTTAAAACGCCTAACAACACAAACTGACAATAAAAGCCTCAAATTCCGAACCAACCATCCTAATAGACAAAAAAATGACCTTCTGAAGCTAACTGCATTGATGAAATTTTAATTTGATCACATTTACCAAAAATATTGACCAAATCTACATTTTGGTCAAAAGTTAAAAGTTAAAACGCCTGACAACAAAAACTAAAAATGAAAGCCTCAAAACCTAAACCAACCATCCTATTAAGTAAAAAATGACCTTCCGAAACTAACCGCGCTGGCGGAATCCTCATTTGGGCACGTTTACAAAAAAAATTAAGCAAAGTCAAAATTTGGCCAAAAGCTAAAAGTTAAAATGCCTAACTGCACAAATTGAATATGAAAACCTTGAAACCCAACCAACCATTCTACTAGACCAAAAATAACCTTCCGAAGCTAACTGCACTGATGAAATGTTAATCTGAGCACGTTTACCAAAAATATTGACCAAATCTAAATTTTGGCCAAAAGTTAAAAGCTAAAACGCCAAACAGGACAAATTTAAAATAGAAGCCTCAAAACCTAAACCAACCATCCTAATAGATAAAAATGACCTTTCGAAACTAACCGCGCTGATGAAATTATCATCTGAGCACGTTTACAAAAAATGTTAAGCAAAGTCAAATTTTGGCCAAAAGTTAAAAGTTAAAACGCCTAACGACACAAACTAAATATGAAACCCTCAAAAACCGAACCAATTATCCTACTAGATCAAAAATGACCTTCTGAAACTAATTGCACTGATGAAATGTTAATCTGAGCACGTTTACCAAAAATATTAACCAAATCTAAAATTTGGTCAAAAGTTAAAAGTTAAAACGCCTAACAGGACAAACTGAAAATGAAAGCCTAAAAACCTAAACCAACCATCCTATTAGATAAAACTCACCTTCTGAAACTAACCGCACTAACGGAATTCCCATCTGAGCACGTTTACAAAAAATGTTAAGGAAAGTCAAATTTTGGCTAAAAGTTAAAAGTTAAAACGCCTAACGGCACAATCTGAAAATGAAAACCTCGTAACCCAAACAAACCATCCTAGTGGACCAAAAATTACCTTGTAGAGCTAACCGCGGCGATGAAAATTCAATTTGAGTATGTTTCCCAAAAATATTGAACAAATTTGGATTTTAACCAAACTCAAAAGTTATAACGTCTAACAGAACAACTGAAAATAAAAGCCTCAAATTCCGAACCAACCATCCTAATAGATCAAAAATGACCTTCTAAAGCTAACCGCGCTGATGAAATTTTAATCTGATCACATTTACCAAAAATATTTCCCAAATCTACATTTTGATCAAAAGTTAAAAGTTAAAACGCCTGACAGCACAAACTGAAAATGGAAGCCTCAAAACCTAAACCAACCATACTATTAGATAAAAAATGACCTTCCAAAACTAACTGCGCTGACGGAATTCTCATTTGAGCACGTTTACAAAAAAAAGTTAAGCAAAGTCAATATTTGGCCAAAAGTTAAAAGTTAAAAGGTCTAACGGCACAAACTGAATATGAAAACCACAAAACCCGAACAAACCATCCTATTAGAGCAAAAGTGATCTTCCGAAGCTAACTGCGCTGATGAAATGTTAATCTGAGAAAGTTAACAAAAAATATTGATCAAATCTAAATTTTGACCAAAAGTTAAAAGTTAAAACGCCTAACAGGACAAATTGAAAATGGAAGCCTCAAAACTTAAACCAATCATCCTATTAGATAAAAAATGACCTTCCGAAACTAACCACGCTGACAGAATTCTCACCTGAGCACGTTTACAAAAAAAGTTAAGCAAAGTCAAATTTTTGCCAAAAGTTAAAAGTTAAAACTCCTAATGGCACAAATTGGATATGAAAACCTCGAAATCCGAACCAACCATCCTACTAGACCAAAAATGACCTTCCAAAACTAACTGCGATGATGAAATGTTAATCTGAGCACGTTTACCAAAAATATTGACCAAATCTAAATTTTGGCCAAAACTTAAAAGTTAAAACGCCTAACAACACAAACCTAAATGGAAGCCTCAAAACCTGAACCACCATCCTATTAGGATAAAAAATTACCTTCCGAAGCTAATCGCGCTGACGGTATTCGCATTAGAGCACGTTTACAAAAAATGTTAAGCAAAGTCAAGTTTTGGCCAAAAGTTAAAACGCCTAACGGTACAAACTGAATATCAAAACCTCAAAATCCAAACCAACCATCCTACTAGACAAAAAATGACCTCCGAAACTAACTGCGCTGATGAAATGTTAATCTGAGCATGTTTACCAAAAATATTGACCAAATCTAAATTTTGGCCAAAACTTAAAAGTTAAAATGCCTAACAGCACAAACCTAAAATGGAAGCCTCAAAACCGGAACCACTATCCTACTAGATTAAAAAATAACCGTTTGAAGCTAATCGCGCTAACAGAATTCTCATCAGAGCACGTTTACAAAAAATGTTAAGCAAAGTCAAATTTTGACCAAAACTTAAAAGCTAAAACACCTAACGGCACAAACTGAAAATGAAAATCCCAAAACCCGAACAAACCATCCTATTAGACCAAAAATGACCTTCCAACGCTAACCGCGCTAACAAAATTCCAAGTTGAGCATGTTTCTCAAAAATATTGACCAAATTCAATTTTTTGTCAAAAGTTAAAATTTAAAACGCCTAATGGCACAAACTGAAAATAAAAGTCTCAAAACCCGAACCAACCATCCTACCAAATAAAAAATGACCTTTCAAAGTTAACCACGCTGACGGAATTCTTATTTAAGCACGTTAGCAAAAAATGTGAAGGAATATCAAATTTTGGCCAAAACATAAAAGTTAAAACCCTAACGACACAAACTGGAAATGAAAACCTCAAAATCCAAACTAACAATCCTATTAGACCAAAAATGACCTTCCAAAGCTAACCGCACTGATGAAATTCTAATTTGAGCATGCTTCCCAAAAATATTGATCAAATTCAATTTTTTGTCAAAAGTTAAAAGTTAAAACGCCTAACGGCACAATAAGAAAATAAAAGACTCAAAACCCAAACCAACCATCCAAATAGACCAAAATTGACCTTCCGAAGCTAACCATGCTAATGAAATTTTAATTTGAGCACGTTTACCAAAAATATTGAACAAATCTAAATTTTGGCCAAAAGTTAAAAGTTAAAACGCCTAACTGCACAAACCTAAAATGGAAGCCTCAAAACCTGAACCACCAACCTATTAGATTAAAAATTGACCTTCCGAAGCTAATTGCGCTAACGGAATTCTCATCAGAGCACGTTTACAAAAAATGTTAAGCAAAGTCAAATTTTGGCCAAAAGTTAAAAGTTAAAACGCCTAACGGCACAAACTGAATATGAAAACCTCAAAATCCAAACCAACCATCCTATTAGATGAAAAATGATCTCCCAGAGCTAATCGCACTGACGACATTCAAATTTGAGCCTGTTTCCCAAAAAAAATGACCAAATTCAAATTTTAGTCATGAGTTAAAAGTTAAAAACGCTTAATGACACAAAATGAAAATAAAAGTCTCAAAACCCAAACCAACCATCCTATTAGACCAAAACTGAACTTATATGGCTAACTGTCATGACATAATTTCAATTCGAGCATGATTACCAAAAATATTCACTAAAGTCAAATTTTGGCCAAAACTTTAATGTTAAAATGTCTAACGGCACAAACTAAAAACGGAAGCCTCAAAACCCGAACCCTCTATTTTATTACATAAAAAATGACCTTACTCATCTAACTGCACTGACGAAATTCTCATCTGATCATGTTTATCAAATATATTGACCCCTACATAAAAAATGATCTTTACCGGCAATTAATTAGCAATTACCGCTAAATATGTATTTTTAGCGGCAATTAGCACTCTTCATATATGTACCTAAAGGCTTTAGCGACATTGGATCTAATGGCACTTAACTAATACCGGTAAATACTTTAACACTCTTTATTAATGTGTGTATTTATTGCCGCTAAAAGTTGTTTTTGTTGTAGTGGACCGAAATTAAATTTTGGCAAAAATTTAAAAGTTAAAACACCTAACACACACACTAAAAATGAAAGCCTCAAAACTCGAACTAACCATCCTATTAGATAAAAAAATGACCTTTGGAGTTAATTACGTTGACAAAATTCTCATCTGAGCACGTTCACAAAAATATTGACCAAAGTCACATTTTAGCCAAAACATAAGATTTAAAATACCTAACGGCACAACTAAAAACGGAAGCCTCAAAACTTGAACCAACCTTCCTGTTAGATAAAAAATGACCTTTCGAAGCTAATGACACTGACAGAGTTCTAATCTGAGTACGTTTAGCAAAAATATTGACCAAAGTCAAGTTTTGGCTAAAAGTTAAAAGTTAAAATGTCTAACGACACAAACTGAATATGAAAGCCTCAACACTAGACGTTGATTTACCAGAAAATTTAACTTCAATTGGTAAATTTACCAACTATTCAAATATAAGTTAGTAATTAATAATTTACCAATAAATTTTATCACAGTAGGTAATAGTTACTATTCAAATCAACATTCATATGAAATATTACCAACTAATAATTAATATGTCAGTAAATTTTACCAATGGATTAATGATCGGTTGGTATATTACCAACTATTTTAATGATGTTAGTAAGTTACTAACTACAATCTTTATTCGTCAGCAAAATTTCCAACTAATTGGATATTGGTCAAGTTTACCAACAAATTACATTTTGTTACTAATTTACCAACACATTTATATTTTGTTGGTAAATTTAGCAACACAATCTTGTCGTTGGTAAATGTTTGGTTAGTAATTCATTGGTAATATGTGAATAAATTATATAAACAATTTTTTTGTCATATTTACCAACCGATATATACTTCATTGGTAATATTGCCAGCAAAAGGTGTGCGTTAGTAATATTTTAGTTGGTCCATTGATAGAATGTTGCTAAATGTGGCGCCATTTTTTCCCGCCGTATTTACCAACTAAAATACTTAGTTAGTAAGATTTTGGTTGGTAATCTGTTAGAATTTCGTTGTTAAGTTTTAAAATATAATTCAGTTAGAAATATGTTGGTAATTCGTTAGTAGAATACTAACCAACTTAAGTTGTTAGTAAAATCAGTTGGCAATTTGAGTTTTTTTTGTAGTCTCC
>NC_064291.1:12370861-12423045 GCF_019186545.1 Solanum stenotomum | reverse complement strand
CACACACTATGATAATAATACAAACTAAAAGATTATGAACGTGTAGGTTCATTTCAAGTTAGGGTCCCTGATATCCTGATTAAAAATAAGAGATTAAAAAAAGAATAAAAGGAGAGAATGATAAAAACAATTGGATAATTGATAGATAATTTATATAAATGAAAAAAATAATATTTTTAGATGAAAAATCATATGGGGTGAGTCTGAATTTTAGTTGAATCCCTAGTTATGAGTTGAGTTAATTGAGAGTTAATTTAAAATAACTCAATTGTAGCATATCATGAAATTAAATGAAGCTGATGAAGAGGCGCCTGATGAAGCTGATGAAAAGGCACCTGATGAGGCTGATGAAGAGGCGTCTGATGAAGCTGATGAAGAGGCGCTTGATGAAGTTGATGAAGAGGTGCCTGATGAGGCTGATGAAGAGGCGCCTGATGAAGCTGATGAAAAGGCACCTGATGAGGCTGATGAAGAGGCGTCTGATGAAGCTGATGAAGAGGCGCTTGATGAAGCTGATGAAAAGGTACCTGATGAGGCTGCTGAATATGAGGCTGATGAAGATTTGCCTGATCCAGCTGCTGATGAAATGGAAGATGATGATTATTTTACCATCTGGCAGCGCATTAGAGAATGCCCATGGGATTCTCAATGGGAAGTTTGCCCTTGTCAACCAGTTTGGGTCATGCTCCCCCCGATAGTTATGAAAAAGTTTTTGGCTGTTCCTAGTTATATATATAGGTTAATATTTTTTTGATGCAAATGAAGTTCAAACTATGACATATATGTGAAAGACTCAAATGCATGATGCATATATTGCCAGGTTTTAAATCAAATAGATCATGTGAAAAATTCATTCCAGGGAAGCTGATTACAGTTTGCCTGTATTTCTTAGTCAATCCTGCTTCCTAGTTTGGTGTTCAGTATTTTATATTGTTTTCTTATTGAATGCTGAAACACAAGATGACGTTGAGTATAACCAGTACCAATTTCCAGGTTTATAATATGATACTTAGGATAGCATAATTGGATCAACCTTTCAAGCTTTACCTGCGTGTAAAATTGGTTATAACCTAATTTAAAACGGTAGCAACAATTGAAGGTATGCCACTATATTTAGCAACTAAGACTAAAGAGGTTACGAAAATAGGTTTTGCTACATTAAGCAAAATCTGTTTATTCTACTCATTACAGATACAGGTTTATTATAACAAGGAGGGGGTGCCGACAGAGAGTTGCAATGTTATCTTTTTTAATATAATGCGGATGGTGTTCAAATCAAAAACCTTGAGAGGAATATAGAAAGACCACTTGATCTATAATTTCACCTCACTACATAAAGATGCACTTGTGGATGGTTTTCTAAGGGTAGAAAATCCGTTCAGCCATCGTTATGGGGTATTAGTTCCATTAGAACGAGCAATATTTGATGCAAGGAGAATTACCTAAGGACTTGATGAGAGCACTAAGGAAGATCCAGATGTGTTATGTTTTGGAGAAATGATTAAAATTGTCTAATTCCAGGTTAAAATTGCTTTTACTTTTTCCTGGTTAATCATACTTACGATAGCATAATTGGATCAACCTTTGGTACTACTCTTCATCCAATAATCTGCAAATTATATACTAATTATGTCACACTGAACTAATGCCTATAATACTACTTTCCAAATAGTCTGTTTAGGACCAAACAAAATTTTGGCAGTTGACACACAAAGTTGTTGACATATTCACTAGTTTGTTAGTTTGTTATTAATTCTTATCAAGTTGTTAGAGTAGATTTAGATTAAGTTGTTAAAGTAGTTCCTTAGTTTTAGTCAACTTAGTTACATATTAAGTTGTTAGAACAGTTCCTTAGAATTAGTCAAGTTAGTTACATCTTACCTGTATTTAAGTTGATGTTACATTTGAATAAGATTCATTCAAGTTTGCTTTGATTCTCAATCTCTTTATGGTATTAGAGCTCCTCTAAAACTCTCACGAGTCCGATCCAATTTTTTTTTCCTCTCTTTGCGTCCAAACATGCTTGTTCCTGCTACCACCAGTGATAGTGTTGTTGCAGTTCCGACTACCACTCATGTGGTACAGTTCAATCCAGCTGCCCAATTACCTATCAATCTGCAAGGTAACCTCAACTTTGCCACCTGGAAGGCGCAACTAGTGATGCTACTCAATGGACACAAGCTCCTTGGGCATCTCACTGGTGCCAAATCTGCTCCGCCAACACTATCACACAAACTGATAGTACCATCTCCAATCCTGATTATGAGTTGTGGTTTTGCCAAGACCAACTAATTCAACAGGCAATGTGGCATCCGTTGACCCCACCATTGCTCCCACTGTTGCAACTGCCTCTTCGGCAAAAATAGCTTGGGATCTCCTTCATACAGCTTATGCCAATAGGAGTCACACTCGCATCTTCAGCTTACGAGATCAATTGCAAAACATGAAAAAGGCCTCCAAGACAGTTGCTACTTACCTACAGGAGATCAGATCAATTGCTGATGCTCTCAAAGTAGTGGGCTCTCCGGTGGCTGATGATGAACTAGCAGTCAAGATTTTGAGTGGCCTAGGTCATGAGTATCGTGAAATCACTGCCGCTATAAGAGCGCGCCACCAGCCCTAAGCTTTGAGGAGCTGTTCCAGTAACTCACGGACCATGAACTCTTTCTCAAACATCAAGATATTGACAAGTCATCCTCCATCATCACAGCTGCAGTTGCACAAAGGACCAACTTCCAGCCCCAACATCAGAAAAATCATCGTCACTTCCCAAATCAATCTTCAAGACCACAAGCTCCACGACAGACGGTCCCTAGAAATCAACAGAATGGGAGACTACCCAGGCAAGCAGTAAAATGCCAACTTTGCCAAAAGATCGGTCACACAACTGATGTGTGTCGCTCAAAATCGCCCAACCACTTTGAAGCTAAGGTCAATTTTGTGTCAAATCATCGCTTAGATGCAAATCCTTGGATCCTTGACTCTGGAGCAACTCATCATGTCACAACCGAGTCAGATAATCTTGAAGAATACACTAGAAATGAGGAAGTGTCCATGAGTAACGGTAAAACTATTCCCATTACTCACACTGGCTTTACTCAAATTAAGGCTTCTAACTCCAATTTCATGCTCTCTAACACTCTTTGTGCTCCAGCTATAAAAAAGAACCTTATTTTTGTTGCTAAGTTTTGCACTGACAATCTGACCTCAATAGAATTGTTTCCACACTTTTTTCTTGTGAAGGATCTCAAAACTCAGAGACTGATGGTACAAGGTCGGAATAAACACGGACTCTATGAGTGGCCACAGAGGGATCATGTGTCACCTTCCGCCAACTTCACCTCCACCAAAGTTTCCCATCAACTGTGGCATCGTTACTTGGGTCACCCTCATCTGAAAATCCTAGACTTAGTACTGAATAAATTTTCACTTCCCTTTACCACCAAAGAAAAGTTTCATTTTTGTAATTCATGCTCATCAAATAAAGCTCATCGTTTGTCATTTCAACGACTCACTTTAAATAGTAATGCACCACTTCAAACTTTGTTTAGTGATTTATGGGGTCCATCACCCATTTTATCCATTGATAAAAAGATGTATTACTCATTTTTGTTGATCATTACACCAAATACACTTGGTTGTATACAATAAAAAACAAAAGTGAAGTCGTTTCAATTTTTGCAAACTTTCATCCTTTAGTGAAAAAGTTTTTCAAACACAAAATTGTCTCACTTTATACTGATGGAAGGGGTGAATACACAAGTCTTAAACAGTACCTACAATGCCATGGCATTCAACATTTGATCTCCCCACCCTACACGCCCCAACGAGTTACAATCGCTGAACGATGACATTGTCACATTGTCGAAACAACTCGAACTCTTCTCAATGATGCCTCACTACCATTTGAACTATGGTCCTTTGCCTGTCACCATGTTGTCTATCTCATAAATAGACTACCTACACCTGGCCTGAATAATGATTCTCCTTATAAAAAATTGTTTGGCGAACTGCCAAAATACTCTTCGTTGAAAATTTTTGGTTGTCTTTGTTATCCATGGCTTAAACCATATACAAAAAATAAATTTCAACCTAGATCTACACCGTGTGTCTACTTAGGAGTTTCTATTGTTCATCATGCACACCTCTGCTTTAATCCTGTGCACACAAAAATTTTCGTCAGTCGTGATGTTCAATTTTGTGAAGATATTTTTCCTTTCACTCAAATGTTCTCACACTTGAAAAATAAGTTTTCCACGTTACAATGGGAAATCATAGAGTCCCAAGTCGGTAAGGATACTCATCCGGAAGTCCAATTAAATTTGGACTCCAATCTTGTTCCAACTCTTCCGCCTCCTATTCCTATCACCCTAATAGTTCCTTCTCATTCAAACACTCCAGAGTCCATAATTGAAAGGCAACTACCAGAAGTCTCCACTTCATCAGGTATGATTCCTATCTCTTCCCAACCTTCTTCACTATTTAATGAAGTAGCCCACAACACCTCTCAACTATTATACTATTTCCGTAGGCCACCAATCAACCAACATCCACCGCAACAACCAACAATTATGTCACCAGCTGCTATCCCTCCACCATCCGGTTGTGGTCACAAGGTCCAAATATAATATCTTCACACCAAAGAAAAAATTCAGCTTCTTGGCTCACCTTTCTCCCACTCCAAATACCTTTAAGCAAGCAGTTAAGCACATTGAATGGAAGAATGCAATGGATCTAGAATACGAAGCCTTAATGAAAAACCAAACTTGGGAACTAGTACCTAGGGACCCGATAAATAATGTTGTTGATTGTAAGTGGTTATTTCCCATTAAAAGGAAATCTGATGGTTTTATTGACATGTACAAGGCGCGATTAGTTGCAAAAGGTTTCACACAATGTCCAAGACTGAACTTTCATGAAACTTTCAGTCCGGTTGTCAAACCAACCACCATCACAATAGTACTTTCTATTGCAGTTCAAAATAACTGGAAAGTGCAGCAGCTTGACGTAAATAATGCATTTTTGCAAGGTAACTTACATGAGCAAGTATTCATGGCGCAGCCGAAAGGCTATGTCAAACCTGATTTTCCCAATCATGTCTGCCGTCTCCAAAAGGCCATTTATGGTCTAAAACAAGCTCCTCATGCATGGTATGAAGCTCTCAAATCTCACTTGACTAAAATTGGGTTTGTTAAGTCTGAATCAGATGCTTCTCTGTTTATTTTTACATCTGAAGCTGTCACGATGTATATTCTAGTGTATGTTGATGGTATCCTCATTACTGGGAATTACCCAAACTTGGTCACACATGTAATCAACTCTCTAGCTTACAAGTTCTCCTTAAAGAACCTGGGTGAACTCAACTATTTTTTGGGGATCGAAGTCAAACATGTTCCAAATGGGATTGTCTTATCACAATCCAGATACATACTTGAGATTCTCTCAGATGTGGATATGACCGACTGTAAAGGAGTTACGACATCCATATGCTTAAGTTTACCACCCAAAGCAGCCGATGGTTCACCTCCTGCCGATGTAACCTTGTATCGACACACCATTGGTAAATTGCAATACTTATCATTCACAAGTCCTGATATTGCCTTTGCAGTTAACAAACTATCACAGTTTATGCTATCCCCAAGTCTGGAGCATTGGAAAGCAGTAAAAAGGGTGCTTCGATACCAAGGCATCATCAACGTCGTTCCTGCAAATCTCTAGCCACTCTGATAGTAATCTGTATATGTACGCCGATGCTGATTGGGCATGTGATCCCTCTGACAGAATATCCACATCTGGTTACATACTCTTCTTGGGACCAAATCCGATCTGTTGGTCCTCTAAAAAGCAACAATCAGTTGCTCGATCCTCTACTGAAGCAAAATACAAATCGGTAGCCAATGCACTCTCTGAACTTACTTGGGTACACAATCTGTTGACTGAATTACGATATAAAGTCTCGCAAACGTCAAACATTTTTTGTGATAATATTGGTGTTTCATATCTCAGCAAGAATCCAGTCTTCCACACTAAGATGAGGCACATTGCAATAGACTTTCACTACCTTCGCAACAGTGTGAACTCAGGTAAAGTGGTAGTCAAATATCTTCCTGCCGGGGATCAAATTGCAGACACTCTCACAAAGCCGCTGCCCAAGCCTGCCTTCTTTCGGTGTTTATTCAAGTTAGACGTTGTTGCACCACACCTAACTTGAGGGGGTGTTTGTTATTAATTCTTATCAAGTTGTTAGAGTAGATTTAAATTAAGTTGTTAAAGTAGTTCCTTAGTTTTAGTCAACTTAGTTACATATTAAGTTGTTAGAACAGTTCCTTAGAATTAGTCAAGTTAGTTACATCTTACATGTATTTAAGTTGATGTTACATTTGAATAAGATTCATTCAAGTTTACTTTGATTCTCAATCTCTTTAAAAGTAAGGTACTAGACTGACCTAAGCCATTTAATATTATCAATAGTATAACTAAAAGACACGTGTATCTGCATCAAGATTCACAATTGAGAATAATTCACAGAGGCCTGAAAGTTAACAACATTATGCTAGACAAGGACATGAATCCAAAGATCATATTCCGGTTTGTATAAACTCGAAATAACATATACAATTACAGATATTAGAAGTTTAAACAGTTATACAAATTATATTAGACAAATTCCAAATTATACAAAAGTTATACAAATTCCGAATTATACAAAACTAAAAAACTGAGCCGCGTAATTATAGCTAAAAGTAGGTCATGAATTATAATTAAGACAAACCATAGTTATATTAACTAATTAACTAGTATATGTTTGCTTATACACGTAATTTTCCCTTATATTATTAGCCTACAACAGAAGGCTAAACTTTACACATTTAGCATGCAAATTATAAGAATATTAAACATATTAAGCAAAACTTTCTTTTTTATACCCAAAAATTAAGTTCTCCCCTTAATATTTCTATTCCATTTTTTTTTAGATTAAATAAGAAAATTACAACTGACTATCTTAAATTTAAAATCTAAAAATTTCTGTTTCAAAATGACCAATGTAATCCAGAACTAAAATTGTATTCTTATGAAAATATTATTTATAAATTAAATAACAAAGCAAAATTGTTTTGAGATGGCTCAAAATAATGCATAAAAATGAAAGTTTTTTTGATTCACAATTTGGTGTGACTTAACTAAATAATAAATGGTGTGGGTTTAGAGATTTATTCGTCAAGTTTATTATAAAAGCTTTAATCTTTGTAGAATATTAATGCATGAATTCATCATAACTTTAATAATATAATATTGTTAATTTCTTTCGGATATGTTTGAAATGCTGTTAAAAAGTTTACAACTTTTCAGGTACTAAATTTTTGTTTAATCAAATTTTAATTGTGTAATAGCCGATAATTAGTAAATCATATACTAATTAAAATGATTAAATTTATGCTGAAAATAATAATTTTTTATGTGAGGCGGGTTGGTGCAGGGCGGGTAGAAATTAAATTTTTTTACTATGCGGGGTGAGGCGGGGCGGATTGAATTTTTGTGGGTTGAAGCTCAACCCGCCCCGCAACCGCTCTGACCCACCTCATTGACATCCCTACTTGAAATTTAACAACATTATGCTAGACAAGGACATGAATCCAAAGATCAGATTTCGGTTTGGAAAAAATATGTGAAGAGGATGACATTGGAATCAAGACACACCGAGTTGTTGGAACATAGTAAGAACTTCCTATACTCTGTAGTATTTTGAACCTAAGAAGATGTTAACTCCTCTATTTAGAATAGTAAACCAAAAACAATAAAGTTGAAAAGAAATAAATTATCCGAGTTCACAGAACTTACTATGTGTCCTTAAGGAATTTAGTTCCCTCACTGTACCCGAGGTTGTGGATTATTTTCTTCCAAAATAAAACTGATAAACTATTAAAGAAGTAGTGATACCTCAAACTTTAATAACTTCAGCAAACTCAAAAGGCAACAACAAAATCACACAAAGACTCTACTTTTATTTGCAAGAAAATGAATGCATAAGGAGGAAATTCAATGCAGAAAAACGAGAGAACTCCCCTCTAATTATACCCGAGGTCCCCGCTTTCTTTGCTTGAAGCTCAGGTATTCTTCCTTCACCCACTTATGAAATTGAAGCATGTAGTCTCGCCGCTAGTATCAACAAAGGGTAGTATGAAAATGTGCTAATTGTGTCTTGTCAGAGAGGTGACAACCCTTTAGAAAAGAAACAATCTTTCGTAAAGGTCACAATCTTTCGAAAAAGCCACAACCCATCAGGAGAGTCACAACTTTTCATTCCCCATTCACACAGTTAAAACCCAACAACCCCAATGGATTTTGTACAAAGTTATGCCCGATAAGACTTGAGGGTCGGATTAGTTTCACATTTGCAATCAAATGATGCTTCTAGTACCAAGAATTGACTACACGGTGGTAAAGTTGGACAAGCCTAAATGGCCATGCTTTAAGTTAAATTAGGATGGCAACAAGATGCAAAATAGTCCAGTAGGGGCGGCAGGAGGTATTTGTAGAGATTATCATGGAAATATTGTCATGACTTTCTCATTTTCATTGGGTAATGACAGTAGTTATCCGAAAGATGCACCGTGCTATGCAAATCAAATATGAAAAAGTAGTCATCGAAAAAATGGCACGGTGCTACCAAATTAGTATGAGAAAATACTCACTCGAAGATACACTATGACCCAACTTTTGCTAATATAATCATTGACCAGATTGACGACATGTATGTGTCTACATTATCACATTGAGACCCTATTCATAGACACTACATTGGACTCCTTTTCCAACTAGGACACTAATACAATCATTTTCCAAGTAGAATTGTATATATCATTCCTATTCTAAGTAAAATTATATATTATTCTTGTTCCTATTCCTATTCTAACAAAAACAATAACTAAAAATAGTAGAAACAATAAATAATACAATAATCGAATCAAAGAAAACAACATTTAATACTAATATAAAAATAAGCTAATAGGAGAGTACTAATAAAAATACAAAAAAAAAAACTAGACGACACATGACTACCTACTAACCTTCTGCCATAATATTTGTCCTCCATAAACATATCTCATAGGTAAAAGTGGTTAAAATATAATCCCGAATTTGAAGATTAGAACCCATGTTGATGACATATTGTAAAGTCAACATAAAAGAGTTAGTACTATATATCAAAATATGAAAGCAAAAACAATAAGGAGATAAAGATATGAGTTCTTATATCTCTATTTGTAGTTAGTGGCGAGACTAAAAATTTCACTAAGAAGGTTCAAAATATGAAGAAGTAAACATATGAATTAGTCAATGTGATTCAACATCTACTTTATATATATAAAATATATTTTTAACTATATGTAAATAGTGTATTTTTTCTCCAAAAGGGGTTGGGATGAACCTCCTAGCCTCAAGATGGCTATGCCCTGTTTACACCGTTACATAGAGACAAACAAAAGATGACATTAAACATATGAGATCATGAAGAAAGTGAGAGATACAGTTACATTTGAAATGGTTATTTTATTATAATACCCATATTAGTTGATGTTGAGTATTAGATCATGAAAAATGATTTGGGGAGAAAACAAAAATATTGTTGTTTATTGATATGTTAAAAGTTACGAGTAAAAAGTACAAACCGAGAGAAGTGCAGAATATCGGAACAAAAAAAATACAAAAAATTTACTCGTTTTTGTAACTGTCCGAAAAATATCAAAAAAATTATTTTTTCCTCGTAAATGTCCGAAAAATATAAAAATCAAGATAAATACATCAAAACACCTCAAAAAAATTTCAAATTACACCAGTGGACCTAAGAATATCGAAATTAAAAAAAATATCAAAATTTTACTCTTTTTCGTAACTGTCCAAAAAATATCAAAAATATCACTTTAATATAACTAGAAACCAAAAGATATCTTGAATGTGCGCATCCGGGGAATTGAACCCCGGTCAATAGTGGGAGGGTACTATGATACCACTACACCAGATGCGCTTCCAGTCTTCACATTTCAATTAATATTATACGTAATATAATAGATTAGGTTAGAAGCTCCTGTTCTCAGTTCTCAGTTCACAGAGAGATAAAACCCTAGCTGCAGCTGCAGCCACAGCCATAACCACTCACCACATTTTTATTATGATATCAGTTCTAAAAAATTATAGCATTTGGTTATGTTGATTGCCGGCTGGTTTTCTTATTGAAGGTTCGAACTTTCTTTTATCTTTTCAATTCAAAATACAAATATACAATGCAGTATGTTGTTGTCGGAGTTAGTTTGAGATTGAAGATTTTTTTGGTTTATTGATTTTGTTGATACATGATTGTATAAATTACTTCCGTCTAATGAACTCTTTTATCTTGATTAGTTGTTTCAATTATCTTAAGTTTCTGATTTAAGAAAATAATATTTGGGTAGGGGAATCAAAAGTTCAGGTAGACAACCGATTGAGCTTACTAAGATTTCTTGAGCATTTACCTTCAAGATTGAGGCGTTTTTTGATGTTTATAGACTAGTTTTAATAGTTGTTGAGTTAAAAATACTGAATAAGAACAAAGCTCAGGTAGGTGCAATAAACTGCTCGTAATGTAGTTAAGGTTTCATGTTTCTGTTTCTGTGTTTTTTTTTTCTTTGTGTTCCTTTTATCCTGATCATTATTTGTGATTTCTTTTTTTCCTCGTGTTTAGGCATATATGATGTATATGTTATTAGTGTCTTCTGATTTTTATAAATTACCAGAAATTCCAACACTTAACTCTGCTTTGTATTTTTGATAAGCTCTTGAATCTGTACTAAAAATAGGTTTTGCATCAATGCTCATTGAATACTAGCTAAACCCCTAAGTAGCACTTTGCATTGTGGGTTTAATCAGTTGGCCAGAGCTTAATAGGTGTCTGTTTTCTTGGAATAGTGTGTTGTTCTAATACTATCGCTTGACGTCTGAAATATTCTTAATGAAGGAAAACCTTGTAGTCATGTTTGGGTATCTTAGATAATGTGGGGTATAAGGAGAGTTAATTTATACCTACTATACATACTTCTACAANNCCGGAATCTAGTTGAAGTCGCGATGGAGCCAATGAGAACAGCAGATCGGAGAGAGAGAAGAGGGGACGGAGAGAGAGAAATTTTCTTATTCATTCATGTAGTCACTACTATACATACTTCTACAAATAGGTTAATCCACACCTCGGATCCGTGACTACAAGTCGCCAAAGGAGAATTTTTATTGTTGGGTCAAGGCTCGCTGCTCTCTCCCACCCTCCCTGGGGCATCTTAGATTAATAGCTTAAGAATTTCTTGAAGGTGTAATATGAAAGTCTGATGTGTTAAATGGAACCCATATAGTCTGCTGTTGATATATTGTGTGAACCTGTCCTTTGAATTGAAATGCATCTCAATACGGGAATTACCTACGTACTTCCCCTAATGTCTAATGGGATGAATTTTTCATGGTTGTTGCAATCCTCTGCTTCTAACTCTAATTGAGAGAGTGAAATTTTCATCGACTACATCATTATCTTCAATAGAATTCAAGGTTTAGTACATATAAATCCACAAAAGCGTATTCTCTTCGGGAGTAACTGAACTAACTTGACCGGCTTCTGAAATTCTTGAGGATGGCATATGAGCTAACTCTCTAGAGCATACTGAGCATCGAAGACATTTGGAACTAGTGTATATCCTGTATTTTTGTGTATTGCATAATATCATACCTTGTCGTGGTGCACTGAATCTGGATTGCTATAGTTGAATAAGGTTGGGGCTTCACTCTTGTATATTGCCTCTTGAATCTGGGTATAATTTCTTTTAGCTTCATCTTTGAGTAGTGTTGAGAGGTTTAAGTGACTTTCAGAAGTTCCATTGCATAAAAAGGTTCAGTGTCTGTTCCTCTGACTTCTGTTATATATTTTGTTGAAACTCTGAAGGCTTCTGTGCAGTAGACTTCTGTTGGTTAACCAGGACCCTGTTCCCTGCTTCTTAATGTTAATGTTTTCTGCTGGTGTGATCAGTAAAAATTGTTCTTATGTTAACTGCTCTCTGTATTGTTGCCTTAGTGTAAGGCTTATTTTCTCACTGTCCATGTTTCTCCATTTAAATTGATCTAAGGCCACCACTCTAGTTTCCTTCATCAAAATAATTCCCATTCTTGGTCACGACATAGCTGGCAAGGTATACTTTGGCCATACAATTTTTTCTCTTGGATTGTTTTCTTTCTTCGTCTTTTTCTTTAATTGGTTAAGTGCCCGTTTGGATTGACTTATTTTAGGTGCTTTTAAGCCAAAATAGCTTTATAGCTTTTAAGCAGTTTTGAAGTGTTTGGGTAAAGTTAAAAAGTGCTTATAAGCTCTTATTTTAAAGCCAAAATAACAAAAATAAGCCAAAAGTCATAAGTTAGAAATCCTAACTTATGGCTTTTGGCTTATAAGTCATAAGCCAAAAGCCAATCCAAACAGGCCCTAACTCTAATCTCTGGGGTTTCTATGGTCTGCCTTTTGAGTTAGCATGGTGTTTGTACTTAAAGCTCTGATGATTTTTTTCAGTCTTCCCTTCCGCAAGGCATGTTTAGAGAAGGTGAAGAGCTGGCAGGAATCAACCCAAAATAGAAACCATAAACCCTGTCTCTCTCTCTGTTGCTTGAAAAACATGCCGTCATTTCCTCAACCAGGTGAAGTTACCATCTGCGAAATCAATCGAGACCTCATTACTGCAGATGAACTCTCTGATGATGCAGCTAAGGAAACTTACGGCAAGGTTCTTGGAATTATATTCAGTCCAGTTCCTTTTCAATCAGAAAATTTGTTGAGCGCACTGAGCTCTGAACAAGGTGCCGACCAGAGGAAGAGTGGCCTACTTTGGGCAGCATTGCAGGCAGTCTCTACTGGTTCGCTGAGGCACTTTTTTCACCCCATTGATGTAAAATTGTTACAAGATGTTGATTTCCATGTCCTTGATTGGCACCAGCACAAGCATATATTAGCCTTTATTTCCGGACAACATCAGGTGACAATTCGTGATTATGAAGATTCTGAGGGAGGGAGTCCTTGTGTTTTGATCAATGACTCCCAAAAAGATGTTAGAAGTCTTTCATGGCGGCCAAATGGTGGGAGGGCACTTGCTGTCGCCTGCAAGGGTGGCATTTGCATTTGGGCTGCTTCATTTCCAGGCAATACAGCTTCAGTGAGATCAGGTGTTACATTGGGTACTCTCTCTAGAGGCTCAGGAACTAAATGGACTCTTGTGGACTTCCTTCTAAGTCCTGAACATGAACAAATTACTGCCCTTTCCTGGAGCCCAAATGGGAAGTATTTGGCATCAGCTTCATTTGAGAGCTCTTCATTCATCATTTGGGATGTTGCTCAAGGAGTGGGAACACCTATTCGACGTGGCTTAGGGGGCATCTCCTTATTGAGATGGTCCCCATCAGGAGACTATTTCTTCTCTGCAAAATTTGATGGGACATTCTATCTCTGGGAGACTAATACATGGACATCAGAACCATGGTCCTCAACTAATGGTTTTGTCATGGGAGCAGCTTGGGATCCTGATGGTAGTAGAATACTCATTGCTTTCTCTGAATCTTCAACCTTGGGTTCCATTCACTTTGCAACCAGGCCACCGTCTCTGGATGCACATCTTATACCCGTTGAGTTGTCAGATATACAGTCCTTGACTGGAAGTCGAGGAATAGATAAGATAGCATGGGATGCTTCAGGAGAGCGTCTAGCCTTGTCTTATAGAGATGGGAATGACTTGTACAGGGGTCTTATAGCAATATATGATGTTAGAAGAAGTCCACTGATTTCAGCATCTTTGGTTGGGTTCATTAGGGGTCCTGGAAATGACCCCAAGCCAATAGCCTTTTCATTTCATGACAAGTTTAAGCAGGGACCATTGCTTTCTGTGTGTTGGAGTAGTGGATTTTGCTGCACCTATCCCCTTGTATTTCGCTCACATGTTCTTCCATAATAAAGGTACATTGGATGTTTTACAATCAAGTATGACATAAGAAAAACAATTTTATCCAAGATTTGGAATTGGTAGATTGAAGAAACTGATTTCCTAATTCTAGATGGATCATTTTCAACTCATTTAGAGATTGTAGGGCAGTGCATCTGGCAACCAAATATTTATCGTAACCAAATAGAAGTTTGGGTTTCTGTTAACTCTTTATGTTTCTAATGGAGAAGTTCCTACATTTACATACCTATGTTTGGAGGGTTTAATATTGCAGTTGGAAGTAAACAAAAGAAGCTCCGATGATGAAGTTGTCAAGATGTTTATATCGTTCCAATTTCTGATGCTTTTGGTCATAGACCAGAGCTATATGTGGAACTGAAGGGACAACTGAGGAGCTTGTTTGTGTTACACTCATTCATACACTAAAAGGAGTTCGTTCATGGACATATCATTGATCTTAATCTTAAGCATAGTAATTATAGCATGTCAAAAATGAAGATTAGGTAAAATGAGACATTTGAAAACTTCTTTGTAGTAAATTTGGTTGTGACAAGCAAAATGAAATGAAGTTTAGGGTTACTCTATTTGACTGATGATCCTCTTGAAGTTGTTTTTCCTAGTTGGTAAATAATTGAGACCAGATTAAAAAATGGAATACTGTGTTTTTCACACATTTTTTTCTACTTAACCATAGTCAAGTAACAAATATTCTCATTTTAGTTTGTATTTCCTCCTTTTTTTTTTCCATTCTTCAACCATTAACCCCATCTTGATAGTTTTTAGTAGTTAATAAGAGAGAATGTTTAACCTACTCTTACACTATGTTGTTCAGATACTATGAAAACGTTATCACATTTGTTATTTCATCCTTCAGATATAATATGCATATTTGAAGAATTTGATATGAATACAATGGCGTTTTTTAGACATTACATACATGCGAACCTTGCACTAAAATTAGGCAAATTAACCTGCTTTGTAACTTGATTTTGCTTAATGGCAATAGGTATTAGCTGTCATCAACTTCAAAATTAATAAATATACGAGTGAGTGATTTTAGGAAAGAATTAAAGAATGAAGAGTGGGGAGAAAAAAAGTTAGATTTGTATAAATGAATATATAAATTTGGAAATGCTATTTTTTTCTTCTTTTCGTATACATTCGTGGTTTCATAATTAATAGTAAACTATATTAAACTATAATTACACACGGTAACTAATTCAAATTGTAACATCGTTGAATAATAAATCAATAATGTTTGCCAACTCGCATAATTTTCCCTATAATAAACCAAATAGTTTATAAACAACCTATTTGGATGAAAATTAAAATGAAATCAATACGTTATATTGGTTTCAACTTAGCAATTAATGCTTTAATGAGCGCTTAATGAAATTTTAATTCCATTTTAATTTTGACCGATTCACATGTTTTAAGACTCAATAAATCGTAGAGTTTTAAGAAGGGAAAAATCCTTTTGGCCACGAAATTGGCCAGAATGGTAAAATAATATATTTCACACTTTGTTATTTTACCTTTTTGAACATTTTTATCCTTTTAAGTTTAATACCTTTTAATTAAAAAATGGAAAAAGAATCAGTTTATTTTAAAAATAAAAAAGATATTATAGACTATTTAAATTTCTGGTCAAATTCTGACCAAATTTTTTGGCCATTTATTTAGCATTACCTTTTAAGAAAAATAAATGTTCTTAGTGAATTATTATGTGAGTGATTTAAATTCAAATCTTCATTAAATGCAAACAACTTGTGAATTTTTATTTAGTCATACACTTATATAATCCCGATGCTAGATGATAGGTATTCTAAAAATACATAACTATTAAATTATTAAATATCAAATATATACTCCTTCCGTCCACAATTAATTGTCATGGTTTCCTTTTTTAGAGTCAAACAATAAGAACTTTGACCATCATTTTACGATGTATATTTTCATCATATTGATATGCAAAAAATTGCAACTTATAGTACTTTTCGTATAGTTTTTGAATATCTAATTTTTTTTAAAAAAATATCGAATTAACGTAATCTAATTTAACTTTAAAAATTAGTCAAATTGACTTTCGAAAAGCGCAACATGACAAATAAAAGTGGACAGAGGGAGTATAATATAAGAAGAAGAAAGAAGAAAAATAATCTCTTAAAGTTGTTGATGATCGATTAGTTTCCATATACCAATTGTGAGTCGCGAACTTTACTTGTCATGACAAAGCATGGAAATAGTACAGTTACTTCCCTGGAATCATGTTACAATTTATTAATTAGAGTTCATCCCAATTAATTATTTAATTATAAAAAACTTTAGAATTATAAAAATGAACTCACTCACTCTAAGTATGGGAGTGTCATATTCTTTATCAAAGAAGGATATCTCGAAACTAATTCCTTCCACTCCTTTGGATCAATCCGTCCATCACCATTTAGATCTGCCTCTTCAATTGTCTGCACAAAATCATACTATAACATTCATTCCCATCTATGAAATTATATACTAATAAATCTTTTTAACCTTATGGACGATTGCTTCAATGGCATCATTTGCAAGTGTCAATTTTGATTCTTCGAGAACAGCCAATACCATGTCCTTCAGCTACAACATTACACATCCATCCGTGAAAATTTTAAAATTTTGAGTTCCTCCGATCCAACTTGTGATGAATCCAATCTTATTTAGAGTGAGTTAAGTTCTAAACATTTTTTTTTACAGCTATCACATCATTAAATTGGCGTCGAAAATAATATTTTCAATTGAAAAGGAACGCGAAGATAACTAATTAATCAACTATATAAATCATTTGGATTGGTTGTGCTCAAGTTAGGTCTATATATTAAATTAATCCACATATCGATGCTCAATATTACTCCCAATAAATATATACTCATACTCAAATGTATAAAACATACTATTTCTCAATTTGAGGTAATTGCTCAAATTATCCTCTTAAAAGAGGTAATTGCTCTCTGAACTCATTATCTCCCAAGTCCCTTGACACAAGTTTGTGCAATAGAGAAACACTCACATGAGCATGTCTTTCATGTCATACCTCAACATTCTCACTTTGAGCACTAAGGCAAGTGAGACTGTCACTACGAGCAGTATTCATATGAGCAATATACATGTTCTTGCATCTCTTTTCTATCAAGATCATCACCCGAGAGAGCAAGTTTGTGACAACACATTTTTTTATAAGAGCTTAATTTCATTTTGTTCATCACAAATCTGTGAAACACTTGAAAGAATGTACTTTAACCTATTGACATAGTACACAACTTCAAAAGAGTGTTCCACATACTTTCAAGTTCTGCCTACACCAACAATGCCATTTCTTGCCATTACCAAAAGAGCCACCTCCACCTTAAAGTGCCTTGAGAGAGAGGAGGTTTTGTTGTTTTCTTAGTCATGTGCTTTGAACATCTACTATTCATAAACCAACACTGACTGATGCTACCTCCTCTCACTTGCATAAAAAAATTACTTGTTACCCTTGGGAACCCATTTGAGACAAAGTTCCCAGTAAGCAGATAACGGAGTGATAAGAAAATCTTTTGTCCAGTAAGGCAAACTGATTTTCTTCAACTCGGGACCAGAAGCAAGACCATGTACCTTCTTCAGTCTATTCCTCTGTTTGGAATAGTTTGACGAACTTCCTTCATATTTTTTCAAAATCGGACAACCTTTCTTAAGATGTCTATCTCGACCACAATGCACACACAATAGATTATTAGCATCAAACACATTTTTACTGTGAGGATTGTATGAGGAATCTATCTTCTCACAACCCAGCCCTCTTCTACTGTTGTTGCCTTGACCAATTAGATTTGTAAGAATATTAGAGGAAGTGGTCCATTTGAGGGATTTTCCCAATTCCTCTTTACACGGACCAAGTCTCTCTCCAACACAAGATTTCTTTCTAGAGCCAGTTTCATCTTCATTTCAGCAGTGTGCAGCTTATTTTCAAGCTCCAATTGCAATATGTTGGCCTCGTTCTTTCCTTTAAAAACTGCAGTAGTCACCCCTTTTATCTTTTCCTTCAGTTCTAGATTTTCAGCTTCAAAGACAACCATTTGACTTTTCAATATCAGATATTTAGGCAACTAAAAGTCAAACAATTTTTCCATCTTGAGAGATGTCTAGGCTATTATTCACGAGATCATTCTCAGTTGTTAGCTCACTTATCAAATCAAGTAATACAACATTTAGCTTTCTCAATTTACTAGTAGAAAAGGTATTCAAGTTTTGCTTGAAATATGATAGAGTTACCTTTTCATCAACATTTTCCTCATCTGACTTTGCCATGAAAACATCATCAAAGTGTTCAGAATCATCTGAATCACTTGAGGAATTTTCCCATGCAGTCAGATCCTTCTTCACCGCTTGATAAGCAACTTCTCTTCTGCTTGACTTGTCACAGACCTGGTTCCCCTCTTTGTCTTTACCTTCTCCAGTCTTGACATATTCCCCGTGGTTAGCTTTTTGCATAGGATAGTCTCTAATGGAGTGACCTGGTTGATCACACTTGTAACACACGTCACTTGAGCTCGTAGCCCTGCCATGATTTTCTTTCTTCACGAAACCTCCACGTTCTCTCACGATTCTTTGAAGTCTTTGAGTGAAATAGCCTATATTCTCATCTATTTCATGGATTTCACTTTGTGACACCTTGGAAGCAAGTGATTAGTCTCTTTTTGCATCTTTCTTCTGATAAGCCTCATCAATAAGATCTGTCCTCTTGTCTTTGCCCTTGAGAATGAGACCCTCCTTTTTTTCTGTGCAACTCATGAACTTGAAGATGTTCAAATAGTGCATTCAGAGTCACCACGTCAGGATCCCTTGTCTCATCGCCAAACACAAATTCATTTGTCCAAGATCTGGGAAGAATTTCCAGTATCTTAGAGACTTGCTTGCACACAGAGACATGTTCTTCAAGGAACATAAGTTCATTGGTGATGGTAGAGAATTTGGTACGCAGTTCATGAATATATCCACCTTCTTTTATGGTGAAACTTTTAAACTGAGTAGTAAATATATCTATCTTAGATTTTCTTGTTTCCTCAGTACTCTCATACGTTGTTCTCAACAGATCCCAGATTTCCTTGGCTGATTCACAAGATGAGATCACATTAGTAGCTTCCTAGCTTTGTGGTTTTTCTCGACTAATCTTTTGTCAGAGTCATTATATTATTGTCAAGTTTTGCGAATGGCTCTTTGACCTCTCCATCTTTAACCTTCATAGTTGGCACATAAGGACCTTCACAAATAAAGCATGATAATAGAAATTTTATATATATGCATCATCTTCTAACTTGGATGTATTGCCTCCAAAATATAGTTATGATCCATTTCTAGTTAAAACATATATAATTGTGCATAACTAATTAACTGTACAAGTATTCGTCAGTTTGACAAGCCAATTGCTTCAGCAAACACTATACAATCTGTAAATGTTGTATGCTTCAAAATGCAGATATTAGTTCATTACAATCTGCAATATACAATATTCTAATTGAAAAAAGTCCAAATTTATCTGTTAATAGTTTGAGTTCCATTTGAGATGATTGGAGGCTAGAGGGTGATTAATTTGAGCTCGAGATCATAGAGACCTACCGTTGGAGCTTTACAGTTTCGAAGATGATGGTGGTGCCACTGTCGGAATAGTGACCCTATTCTTCAAAGTTTATGGGCGAATTTGGACCATTTTACATTAGTTCAAGGATAATTTTGACCTTTTTTCCCTACGTGTTGGGAAAGGTTACGTTATTAGTCAAAATAAGGGCAAAATCTAATCCATTTTGACGATGACAAGGGTAAATCTAACTTCAACTATCAACGTAGAGCAAATATAAACCATTTTACTAAGTTCAAGGACAACTTTGACCCTTTTCTGAATTCTAATTTACATACGGCACTTTAAGCAGCACTTATTCACTAATAAATCTTTTCTTTATGTTAAACATGTCTATTATCGACAGTGCACAAAGAATGTACGAAATGTGAACTCAGATTAAAGGAACAGAGTAAACGGATCGGAGGCCTATAAATTCCTCTAAGAAACAAAAGTGATATGATAGTTCAGACAACGATACGATGTTCAATTGAGTTGTTTACCTCATCGCGTTCTATGTATCCAGTGTTCTTCAAGTCGTACACTTTAAATGCAACTGCCACAAGAATATTTAATTTAAAGTTAGCAGAGAGCACTGTATTTCAATAACAAGTAGTATATGTTTTAGACATGTAGGATCCATCTAAAGTAATAACAATATATCGTACGTACATGTGATTTTATCTTGTTGAGGAGCCTTTGGATGGAATATGCTTAAGGATCGAACAAATTCTCCAAATTCAATAATTCCATTACGCTTAAGATCAAATACGTCAAACAACTGCAACAATATTGTGACAAGAAGGAATTAATTAATGGTGAAGCCACTATAGCAAAATAGTTAACTCAAGGATGAATTACTTACTCTATCTGCAAAAAGATTCTGCCTATGGCTGCAGCTGAAAAGTGCTTGGAGAAACTCTTCCTGCATTGAACATTATATGGTAGCTTATTTCAACTACATTAGTTATCCATCTCTTGCTATATATGTACACAAAAGTGCTTACTTCTAATTTTCATACCTTGTGAATAAGACCATCATCAATTATGGAGCTGCTTAGTCTCTTGTATAGAATATATAAGGCCTCCACATCATTCACACTAACTGCAATACAACATCGTCTCACATGCTAAATTACACCTTAAAATAAACAACTACTTATGGATAGTAACAACAACATATCCAGTGTAATCTCACAAATGTGGTGTACGGAGGGTGGTCCCTACCTAGTGAAGGTAGAGAGACTATTTTTGATAGACCCTAGTCTCACATAACACCGTAGATATCAACATATTCTCCATTATACTCATTATTATTTAAAGTTGGACACTATTGAACGAAACATTTCCGGTTGGATGTTCAAACTATATTCTAATTGGTGAAGTATCAAAGACGATTACACAGAACAAGTAAAAGGAGAAAATATCATAAGGACATCAAAATTATAAAAAAATTATTTAACACTAATTCAGATTTATACAGGCTCAAGTGGCCTTGTTAACTCACAACAAGTTTCAGAAGCAAGAGTATCATGGGTCTCAAGCAGATGTCTAGTTTTCTTCAAACAAAAGCAGTCCTTTAGAGAATGCATAATCCAGTTGAGGACTTAAAGAACCACAGCTTCAGATCTTCACCTGTCACAATTTCAAACAGAAAAGTTAAATACTAATGCTTCCATATCCCTTTTTTGGGGATAATCACCCGGTATCCGATATCCACCGTCCCAACTAATTTGGATACGCACTATGCATGGCCTATTAAAGGGAGAAGAGCTCTGTATTGGGGATTTCTCTATTTCCAAACTCGAAACCGAAAGCTCTTGTTAATGAGTTGATCACAACCATACCACCAAATTTCTTGGTGGCACTAGTCACAACATTAGGTAAATTCAACCTCAGTAGATAGTATCATAACCCCAGTCTTATAAATGGGTTAAAAGATTTTTTATTTTTATTTTAAGCACTTTGATAGTATTTGGATAAAATTAAATAAAAGTTTTTAAGCTCTTGATTCTAAGCCAACAACAGTAACGATAACATATTCAGTGAAATCTTACAAGTGGTCGGTATGTGAAGAATAGAGTATACGCATACTTTATCATTATAACAACAACATATTCAGTGAAATCTTACAAGTAACCGATATGTGAAGAATAGAGCGTACGCAAACTTTACCATTATAACAACAACATATTCAGTGAAATCTTACAAATGACCGGTATGTGAAGAATAGAGTGTACGCAGACTTTACCATTGCCTCGTGAAGATACAGAGTATTTCTGAAAGACACTTGATTCTAAGCGAAAATAATGAAAATAAGTCAAAAGTTATAAGTTAAGGATTTCTAACTTATGACTTTTGACTTATAAGTCATAATCCAAAAGCTAATTCAAATAGGATATCTAAGGGAACATTGTAGAATCGCACAAAGGCACAAACATGAAAGTAGAAAGTAAATTACTCGTATCTGTGTTGGTAGAAGCTAGCTAAAAAGTATATATAAAATTGTTAGAGTTGTATTCAAGCAGACCTTGATAATACCATGATTATAAAAATATATTTGTAACACAAACAAATACCCATGATGATTGAGAAGCTAGATGAAGAACAAAGATTGTGAGAGATAAGAAGAAATGAACTAACCTCTTGGATGTTATATTAGTGCTTATTTGAGGTTTATTCAGTGATGAATCAAATCCTTATGTATAATCTTAAAATGTGTCTTCAGATGATGTCTTCACTATCCTTTTGTTTTTTTTTAAGAAAAAATCTTTTGATAGTGGAAAAGTAAGATTCATTATTAGGTAAATGAATTCGTACAATTAGTCATCGTACATAATACCAACTAATAATCGATGCTCTCTCTAATTCCACAATGTTTAATTAATTACATTATTAGTAATATTTTATGCATTAATGTAGTTGCATTATTATTAGTATTTTATGCATTAATATAGTTACATTATTAGTAGTATTTTATGCATTAATTAATGTAGTTACATACGTGTAAGCCTCAATTGTCTCCATTTTTGACATTGTGACCCTCCAATTTCCTAAGAACAATGGTTGACATTATTAAAAGGATTACATACGTACATAGGTTAGTATCGTCAGTCTATTTTTCTTGTTCTATATAGTTTAACCCCGAAAAAAGAAGATATAATATATTACTTTTAGCTGGTTGAGGTGTTGGAAATCTCTTACCATATAATATAGTTGGTAATAATTTAAAGCAAATTATTTATTTCACTTTTAAGTTACGAAATTAGAATTATTCTAGACAATATAATTACCTACTTGTTAGTCATTTGTTACTTGATGATTAAAAACAAGGAAACAATTGTATTATAAGGCCGGTGTACTTAAATTACCTATTTCTTTCTTTTAAGTTCCTAATTACTCTTCCAAAGGGAAATAAATTACGTACGAACAAATTAGTTGCTTTCAATAGCGATGGAGAAAACAAATCATGGTACTGCCAAACTCATTATATTATATCATTGCTTTAACAATACTCTAATTTAAGGCTATTTTTTAGAATTGTTGACTTTATAATTAATGCTCAACAATGAGAGATTTAATTTATATTCGACCAGGACTAGGAAGAGATATAGAAATGTGTATTTTACTCCCTTTGTCCAACAATAGTTGTTCACATTGACTTGATATACATATTAAGAAGCAGTAGGAATAATTTTATTAAATCACCATTATTAAATATAAGTCATCTAAACATTGCAAAATAATCATACTCCCTCCGTTCCTTTTTATATGTTATCCATTTCTATAAATAGTTGGACCATAATATTTGTCATTTTTAAAAATCAATGCATAAATTATCATATTCTTCCTATTATACCCTTGATAGAGTAGTTAATTAGTCTTGAAAATATATAATTTGACCAACCTAGGAAAACTAATAAGTAATTAATATTCATTGAAATACTTCATACTAGGGGTGCGCATCGGTCGGTTCGGTTCGGTTTTAGGTGTTATTGGTTCGGTTTATTGGTTTTCGGTTTGTAAATACTTAAAACCGATAACCAAACCAATAACATATTTCTTATCGGTTTTTGGTTAATCGGTTTAAGGTACTTAACGGTTCGGTTTTCGGTTTAACCAATAAGAAAATACTCATATATATTATATACACGATAAGAAAATTTTCAAATAAACCATATGATTTTTCCAGCATTTGGCATGAAAGTAATAATCATAAAAGTAACAATCATTTTTCTTGCAAGTTTAGACACTAGACACATTCAAAGGAAAAAGTGTGAAAGTAACAATCGTTTAACCATTAACAAAAAGTGTGAAAGTAACAATCGTTTAACCATTAACAATAAGACTAGTAAATTTAGTATAGTCTTATTGGGTTATCGGTTTAACCATTAACAAAAATTATAAAACCGGAAACCGAACCAATAACCCAATAAATTTTTTTGCAAAACCGTTTAAAAACCGTTAGCCCAATAACCCAATATCAATAAACCAATAGTATTTTTTTCGGTTCGGTTTATTGGTTAAATCGGTTTTTGCACACCCCTACTTCATACATTGATTAATTCCTCTCTTCATTCACTATTCTATAAAATTTGATTTTGAAAATAAACTCAAAAATTTAAATAGTCATCCAAATGCATTTTAAACTACTTTAATAAACCTAAGAAATTTAAATAGTCATCCAATTCAAGCATCCGAACCTCGAATGTTGACCAAAGTCAACCCAAAGGCTAAAATTCCACAAATTTCCAACTTAGGACCTCAAATCCTCAAAAAAGACTCGAAATTTGAAACCGACAACTCTCCTAGACCAATTTACGCATTTCAGGAGTGATGAAATCGACATTATTCTATTTCGACACTCGAAACTCCAAGAGGCATCAAAAACTACTTTTGTAACAACTTTAGTCTTTTGAAACCAAAAACATTCATAATTCACCACTTCCATTAAAAGTTTGAAACCAAATTTTAAAACTTAATCAGAAATCATTCCACATCAATATCGAAGGTGGGGGGGGGGGGGGGGGGGGGGCAAACATTTATTTTACAAAAAAATCTAAAAATGAACTTCTAGGTCATTACAATCATTTATGTCTATTTCTAAGACTACAGGTGAATCTCTTTGTCTTATCTAGACTGACAACATGTTATAATTGAAGAGATGTTTGTGTTTCACTGTAGCGGTACTTGGGAGCTTTTTCCTCTATCTTTAGAAAAATTAACAGTTTGTTGTCAATGGATATATATAGTGAAGGTTGGCCCCAATAGACAGATTGATCGCATAAAAGCTCTACTAGTGGCCAAGGGTTATACATATATTTTTTGTCTTGATTATGGTGATTCTTTCTCTCATGTGGTCAAGATTGCTTCAGTTTGTCTGTTTTTATCCATGGTTGTGGTTTTTCATTGGTCTCTATGTCATTTGAATATTAAAAATGTCTTTCTTTTTGGAGATCTCGAAGATGAGGTATAAATGGAGCAACCACCTTATTTTGTTGCTTAAGGGGATTCTAGTAACGTGGTCTGCAGATTATGACAAGCACTCTATGGATTGAAAAAGCCTCCTCGAGAATGATTTGAAAAGTTTATCATGGTTATTCAGGAGTTTGGCATAGTACGATATGAAGTCGATCTGTGTTATATTGCCACTCTGCTTTAAATTTGTGCATGTATTTGATAGTGTATGTTAATGACATAGTTATATATCACAGACAATGATGATAAAGGAATTACTAAATTGAAACATCATCTTTTTCAGCACATTCAGACTAAAAATCTTGATCGATTGAGGTACTTTTTGGGCATTGAGATTGCTCAATCCAAATCAGGAATTACTATTTCACAAAGGAAGTATGCACTTGATCATTTCGAAAGAGATAGTGATGACATATTGAAGGCCTATTGATTCTCCAATGGATTCAAATGTTAAGCTTCTACTTGGTCAAGAGGAGTCTCTTAACGATCCAACAATATATAGAAACTTGGTATAAAATTTAAATTATCTCACAGTGACTCGACTTGATATTACCTTTCCGGTTAGTGTCGTAAGTCAGTTCTTGAATTCTCCATGTGATAGTTATTGGAATGTAGCTATTTGCATTTTTTATACATAAAATCCACTATAGGAAAATGATTACTATTAAGAAGATCGAGGACATGAGAAATTTATTGAATATTCAGATGTAGATTGGGCAGTGTCACCCTCTGACAAATGATCCACTTCCCGATATTTTGTTTTAGTTGGAGGGCATTTGTGTCACGACCCAGACTGTCGTGATTGACATCCACACTAACCCTACGGTGGGAGAACCATTAATACTAATCAGCTAACCCAAGAACTAAACATTTAAAGATACGGAATCAAGTTTAAATGCAGAAATTAGAATAGAGTTCCCATAAACTCCAAAGGTCTAACAACGACTATCAAAATATTGCGAAAATATTTCCTAGAATCTTAAAGTAGTGTACCGAAACTCTAAAGTTCAACAAGTCTAAATAAAATGGGTACAACCCAATTAAACATATGAATATCTAACTAGAAATTCTGGGTCCAAAAAGAGTTGACTAAAACATATAGAACTCATGACAGCCTGGAAGAACTAGCTCACCCTTGAATTCGATTGATCACTGATCTCCCAGATGAGGTATGTCAGTAGCCGCCTGAAGATGCCCTGTACTCAACAAAGAAAGACCAAGTGCAACATCAATACACAACCACAGTGTATTGGTAGGATCACATGGCTATTCCAGTAAGTGAAACATATACAAGCAGTCACACCATAATAAACACGCATATACCGAACATATACAATATCAATTATCATTTCAGGAGCAATGTACCCTTCCACATTTCTAATATAAAGTAAATACGCATATATGACAAGTCAATGATCCTCTCATGTAACCCATACCTAAACTCTTAGTGCACCGGAAAGTGATACCCAATCTCAATTAGTGTATCGAAGCGTGACACTCGTTCCAATATGTATGTCGATACGTGACATCCGATCCCAGTTAGTGTGTTAGAGTGTAACACCCTATCCATTCAACAAGCCACACTCACAATCACAATGTACATTCTCTTAAATCATACCATCAAGTGTTGATTCATGGTATACAATCATTCATTCATACTCATTTGCACTAGATGTGATCAATAGTGCAACATTCACATACACACATACATTACAATGAAGCAGATACTAACACATCACACAAGCATGAAATCAAACAATCATCTACCTCGAAACCAAGCTTGAATCCTCATAAGAAACTTGATTCTTCCCTTTTCGGATTCTTTCTACTTGTTCTAGGTCTACAAACAATCAATTCAATACGAGGATCAATAATTAAGGTCTAATTACCCAGATTACAATCGAAATTATCAACCCTAGGCCAAACCCGAGATCGCAATACCCAACTTAGGGCATTTTCCACCATTAGGTTTCAGGTCAAAACCCTCCCTCATTGATAATCACCCATAAATCTAAGTTCCTATTGATCGAAAAATGGATTTGGGGAGTAAAATTCTTACCTTTAGCACAAAAAATAGTGAAAAACTATCAAGAAATCACCTTGGGTCGTCTCCTAGCTCTCAAGAACGAAACTTGCAGAAAATAACATTTTGGGGTTTAATTCTGACTTAATTCGTGACTTGCGCGCCATAGCGGGACCCAACCCGCCATAGCGGGACCCAACCCGCCATAGCGGCCTCGCCCTGGCGGGAAAAATCCTACCCTGGCGGCTTGCACGGAAATAGAAAGTTAAAAGTTGAGTTTCAAACACTCATTTCACAATAGACCTTCAACCTATGACCCTCAAAAACTACCCGTTCACGCTAAGATCAGTTTCAGGAGTTCTACTCGCCTGAATTCATTCTGTAAAGTTGTATGGATTCCTTAACGTCTTGGCTATCTACTCATGTGATAAAAATATCTCTCATTCATTACCAGATCTCCCTAGATCTTATTGACTCTGATTTCGTCAAAATCTGGACTAGGCTAGGAATTCTCAAGTTACTACGAAAAAGTTTTCTGACCCAATTTATTTCCCTGATGGCATTTCTAGAATGACAGGAAAATGTCGTTACAATAGATACCAATTTATCCATCACTTGTCCCCGAGTGACAAACGAGAATAAACAGGCTAAAATAAGAGTAGAGTAGTACCTGAATCGACGAACAACTAGGGATACTTGTCTCGCATGTTCTTTTCGGTTTCCTTAGTAGATTCCTTAACTGGACGATGCTTCCATTGAACTTTCACGGACTTAATCTCTTTGGTCCTGAACTTTCGTATATCACGATCAAGAATTGTAATCGGTTTCTCCTCATATTGGAGGTCTTTGTCTAACAACACAGAGTTCCATTTTATGATGTAATCCCCATCACCAGGATATCTCTTCAACATGGACACATGAAATACCGGATGAACTCCCGATAGGTTGGAAAGTAAAGCCAATCTATACGCTACTGGTCTTACACTATCAAGAATTTCAAATGGTCCAATGTATCGAGGACTAAGTTTGACCTTCTTGCCAAATCTCATCACCCCTTTCATAGGTGACACTTTAAGAAGAAATTTTTCATCAGTCTGAAATGCCATGTCTCTTACCTTGTGGTCTGCATACTTTTTCTGTCTACTCTGGCTACTAAAAGCTTAGCTTGGATGCTTTTTACCTTATCTTGAGCATCCTTCACCAAGTCAACCCCCAAAGGTTTCACATCTCCAGCCTCAAACCATCCTATGGGTGATCTACATCCCCTCCTATAAAGTGCCTCAAACGGTGCTATATCAATATTGAAGTGATAGTTATTATTATATGAGAACTCACACAAAGGTAGGAACTTATCCCAACGTCCTCCAAAGTCAATCACACATGCCCTCAACATGTCCTCCAACACTTAAATAGTCCTCTCTAACTACCCATCCGTCCGTCTGTGGATGGAAAGTTGTACTAAAAGTGAGTTGTGTGACCAATTCATCATCTAATTTCCTCCAAAACTTGGAGGTAAACCACGTACCACGGTCCGATATGATAAACAGGGGCACTACGTGCAACCTCACTATCTCCTTCACATAAACTTTAGCCAACTGCTGAGCATTGTAATCTATTCTGACTGGAATGAAATGGGTTAACTTAGTCAATATGTCAACCACTATCCAAATAGAATCAAACTTTCCCAAAGTTTTGGGAAGACCAACTACTCCACAGCTACCTTTCCCACTTCCATTCCGAAATTGGCATTCTCTGAAGCAAAGCTGTCAGCCTTTGATATTCATACTTTACTTGATGACAGTTTTGGCATTTAGCCACAAACTCCGCTATATCTTTCTTTATGCCCGACCACCAATATAGTCGCTTCAAGTCTCGGTACAACTTGGTCACACCCGGATGAATAAAATATCGCAAACCATGAGATTCTGTCAACAAATTCTAAATCAAGTCATCTACTCGAGGGACACAAATCCTTTCTTTAAAACTGAGCACATCCCCTGTATCTAAGGTCGCATCTTGTGCCTTATCAGACACTGTCTTCTTTCTAAGCTCATTCAAATTCTCATTCTTAAACTATTTGGCCTTGATCTTTTCAAGGAAGGTGGCCCTTACCTCAATGCTAGCTAATACCCCACCTTTTTCTGAGATGCCTAACTGAATGAACTTAGACTCTAAATGTTGAATTTCTTTAGCTAAAGGTTGCTTGGTCGCACCTAAGCAAGATAGACTACCTATACTTACCGCCTTCTGGATTAATGCGTCTGCCGCCACGTTAGCCTTACCCTGATGATACTGGATGGTCACATCATAATCCTTGAGTAACTCCATCCACCTTCGTTGTCTTAGATTCAGATCCTTTTGAGTGAACACATGTTGTAGACTAAAATGATCAGTAAAAACCTCACACTTGATACCATAGAGGTAATGCCCCCAGATCTTAAGAGCAAACACTACCGCTGACAACTCTAAATCATGTGTTGGGTATTTCCTCTCATGCACCTTCAGCTGCCGTGATGCATAAGCTATAACATTCTTATCATGTATTAATACAATACCCAAACCCGAATGTGAAGCATCACAATAAACAATAAAATCTTTACCTTCCACCGTAGTGCTAGAATAAGTGTTGTGGTCAAAAGAGTCTTGAACTTTTGAAAGCTCTCATCACAATTTTCGGTCCATTCAAAAGGTACTTTCTTTTTGGTCAACCTTGTCAGATGTGTGGCAATAGAATCAAAGTTCTTCACAAATCAACGACAGTCGCTAGCGAGCCCCACAAAACTCCTAACTTCAGTCACAGAGCAAGGCCGAACCCAATTCTTAACTGCTTCAATCTTTTGGGGATTTACCATTATCCCTTCCCTTGACATTACATGCCCCAAAAAGGCAACTGAATCCAACCAAAATTCACACTTAGAAAATTTGGCATATAAATTTTGTCTTCCAAGAACACCCAGAACAATATGAAGATGGTCGGCATGCTCTTCCTTACTCTTTGAATAAACCAGAATATCATCAATAAAAACTATAACAAACGAATTGAGAAATGGTTTGAATACACCAATCATCAAACTCATGAAAGCTGCAGGCGCATGTGTCAACCCAAACAATATAAAGAGAAACTCATAGTGTCCACAGTGGGTTCTAAATGTCGTCTTGGGTACATCTTTAGGCCTACTCTTTAACTGATGGTAACTAGACCTTAGATCAATCTTAGAGAAAACTGATGCACCTTGCGACTGGTCAAAAAACTCATCTATTCGAGGCAATGGTACTTGTTTTGAATGGTGACTCTATTCAATTGTCAATAATCTATGCACATCCTCATACTACCATCATTTTTATTAACAAACAAGACATGAGCACCCTATGGGGAAGTACTAGGATGGATAAAACTTTTATCAAGAAGTTCTTAGATTTGAGCCTTAAGCTCTCTCAATTCTACCAGGGCCATGCAATACAGAGGGATGGAAATGGGGCAGGTACCAGGTTCTAAATCAATGCAGAAATCTATTTCTCTATCCGGAGGCATACTAGGAAAATCAGTAGGGATTACTTCTCTAAATTATGACACCACATGATTAGACTCAATAGAGGGAGACTCAACCTCAATATCCCAAATATGAGCCAAATATGCCAAACAACCCTGCCCCATCAGTTTTCTAGCCCGAATGAAGGATATGATCTTAGCTGGATTAGGCTTGTACACCCCTTCCACTCTAACTTTTCCCTACCCGGAATTTCTAGAGTCATATACTTAGTATTACAGTTAATCACAACATAATAGGGGGACAACCAAGTCATGCTTAAGATTAAATCAAAGTCCCTCATATCCAATATAACCAAATCAGCCCAAGTTTGGAAATCCATAAACATAACAGAACAAGCACGATAAACATGGGTGACTATGACAGACTCTCCAACTGGGGTAGAAACATAGATGGAGGCATCAAGTATATCACAAATCATAAAAAATCCCAAGGCAAACTAAACAGACACATAAGAATAAGTAGAACCCGGATCGAATAACACATTAGCCATCTGGTCACAGACAAAAATGGTACCCATGATCACTGCGTCAGAAGACTCTGCCTCGTTTTTGCCTAGGAAGGTGTAACACTGAGCCCTGTCAACTTGACGGGCGACTTCCCTGCCTGGCTACGCCGTACCTCTGCCTGCGTTAACAATTACCCAACCTCCACGACCTCACTGATTTCCTCCTCGCCTACCTTATGGACGTCCTCAACCAGTATTACCATTTCCTGCGGGTACCACTGCTCTAGTCTGTTGTTGTGCGGGGTCCAACATGCGTGGGTGGGGAAAATCTCTCCTCATATGCCCAGGTTCTCCACAATTATAACAAGTGCGATCAAAAGATGGCCTGCTGCCCACCGAAGGTACGTTTCGCTAACTATCCTGAATAAAATTCTATTGTAGAGTTCCTGAGTAAATACATGTTGAAGCGGGCATGACGGACTGAATCGGCTGGGCTGCGAGCGTCGGCCTACCCGAACCTCTAGAGTAAGAACCTTGAAAGTTACCTGTGCTCTTGGCTTTCTTAGCAAACACCTTAGCCTGCCCATCACGTCTAACTCCTTCTACTTTCTTCACAAAGTTAGTCACCTCATTAAAGCTTTTTCCTGTAGAGGTCATATGAACAGACAATACATGTAACTCGGAGTTTAGTCCCTTGATGAATAAACAGATCCTCCCCTTCCAGTAGTCATCAATTGAATAGTATATCTAGACAAAACATGCAACTTAGCCTCATAAGCAGCTACAAACATACCACCCTTCTATAAAGCCATGAATTCATCCTTATTGCGATCTCTCAAATTTTGGGGAACATATTTCTCCAGAAACAGAGCATGAAACTGTGTCCATATGAGTGGGGGTAAAGCTGAAGATCTGCATTCCACATAAGCTCTCCACCATTGCTTAGCCTCACCCTGAAGCTAGAAAGTCACAAACTCTACTCCATGCTTATGGACAATACCCAACTTATGCAGCCTCTCATAGCAATCCAAGATGAACTCATAGACATCCTCACTCTCAAAACCATGAAACATGGATGACTTCAGTTTCAGAAACTTAGTCAACATTTCATGTTGATTACCAGTCATCACAAGACCCAACAAATGATGGAAAAATGTGCCATTACCTGCAGTTCCATCCATCTTGGGGGCAGTAATAGCAATAGGGGGATTGGCGGGAGTTTGAGTAGCTTGAACTGTGGGAAGAATTCCAGGACCAATTAATCCTTTCAGGAAAGACATAATCTGTTGAGCTAACACTGGGTCTAAGTGAGGAATACCTGTAGTCTCAGCCTGCACCTCTTCCCTTGTCCAACATCCTCCTCATTCTCAGCCTCTACATTCTCCTGTAATCCTTCATGATGTGCAGGAGGAACCTCATTTCTGGGAGCATTCTCAACCGGAACCCTACCCGTAGTGGGTGCTACCTTACCTAGGCCTCTACCCCTTGCTCTTCCTCTATCCCTGCCTTGACTGTGACCTTTTGCTGCGGACTCCTCAGCGGGCTCATTGACGGGAGCTACGGGCCTGACACCGTTGAAGCAAGTGTTAACCATCTGCGAACAGAAAAGTGAAGGAGATTAGATATCAATTCGGATTGCCAGATACCAATTGGAATCAAGTTATAGCACAAAAGAAGACAAGAAGAAACAGAGAGATTCCTAAAGTCCTATAACCTCTCAAAGAAAAGTGCAGACGTCTCTGTACCATTCTGCAAGACTCTACTAGACTCGTTTTGATACACCCAGATCAACAAACCTAGGGCTCTGATACCAACTTTGTAAGGACCCAGACCGTCATGATTGACACTCACACTAACCCTTCGGTAGGAGAACCATTAACACTAATCAGCTAACCCAAGAGCTAAACATTGAAAGATACAGAAGCAAGTTCAAAAGCAGAAATCAAATAGAGTTCTCATAAACTCCAAAAGTCTAACAACGACTATCAAAACATTGTGAAATATTCCCTAGAATCTGAAACTCAGTGTACCAAAACTCTAAAGTTCAACAAGTCTAAAGAGAATGGGTGCAACCCAATTAAACATACGAATATCTAACTAGAAAGTCTGAGTCTGAAAAGAGTGGACTAAAACATAGAGAACTTATAGCAGCCTGGAAGAACTGGCTCACCCTTGAATTTGATTGATTATTGATCTCCTAGATGAGGTCTGTCAGTAGCCGCCTGAAGATTCCATGTACTCAACAAAGAAAGAGAGAATGCATCATCAGTACACAACCACAATGTACTGGTAGGATCACACGGCTATTCCAGTAAGTGAAACATATACAAGCAGTCACACCATAATAAACACGCATATACCGAACATATACAATATCAATTATCATTTTAGGAGCAACGTACCCTTCCATATTTCTAATATAAAGTAAATACGCATATATGACAAGTCAATGGTCCTCTCATGGAACCATACCCAAACTATTAGTGCATCAGAACGTGGTACCCGATCCCAATTAGTGTGTCGGAACGTAACACCCGTTCCAATATGTATGTTGGTACGTGACATCCGATCCCAGTTAGTGTGTTGGAACGTAACACCCGATCCATTCAACAAGCCACAATCACAATCACAATGTACATTCTCATAAATCATACCATTAAGTGTTGATTCATGGCATATAATGATTCATTCATACTCATTTGCATTAGATGTGATCAATAGTGCAACATCGCATACATATATGCATTAGAATGAAGCAAATACTAACATACATCACACAAACATGAAATCAAACCATCACCTACCTCGAAACCAAGCTTGAATCCTCCTAAGAAACTTGATTCTTTCCTTTTCTAATTCTTTCCGCTTGTTCTAGGTCTACAAACAATCAATTCAATATGAGGATCAATAATTAAGGTCTAATTACCCGGATTACAATCGAAATTATCAACCCTAGGCCAAACCCGAGATCCCAAAACCCAACTTAGGGCTTTTTCCATCATTAGTTTTCAGGTCAAACCCCCNNCCCCCCCCCCCCCCCACTGATAATCACCCATAAATCTAAGTTCTACAAGTCAAAAAATGGATTAGGGGAGTAAAATCCTTACATTTAGCACAAAAAATAGTGGGAAACTGTCAAGAAATCACCTGGTGTCGTCTCCTAGGTCTCAAGTTCAAAACTTGTAGAAAATAAAGTTTTTGGGGTTTAATTTCGACTTAATTCGTGACTCGCCCTTCGTAGCGGGACCAACCCACCAGAGCGGCCCCACCCTGGTGAGAATAATCGCGCCTTGGCGGCTTTCATGGAAATAGAAAGTCAAAAGTTGAGTTTCAAACCCCCATTTCACAACACACCTTCAATCCATGATACTTAAAAACTACCCGTTCACGCTAAGATCAGTTTTGAGAGTTTTACTCACCCGAATTTGATTTCGTAAGTCATACGGGTTCCTTAACGTGCCTCGCTATCTACTCATGTGATCAAAATCATAATTAGATCTCTCATTCGTTACCAGATCTCCCTAGACCTTACTGACTCCAATTTCATCCAAATATGGACTAGGCTAGGAATTCTCAAGTTACTACGAAAAATTTTTCTAACCCAATTTCTTTCCCTGATGTCATTTCTATAACGACGGGAACACGTTGTTACAATTTGGTGTCTTGAAAAAGTAAGAAACAAAATATGGTTGCTAGATCTAATGTAGAAATAGAATATCGGGTTAGGGTGGTACAACATGTGAACTCTTATAGATCAAGCAACTATGGAAGGAATTGAAATTTAGAGTTAGAAAAGGAATGGAACTTATGTGCGGTAATCAAGTTGCACTTCACATTGTATCGAATTCAATATTTCACGAGAGGACTGAACATATAGGGATTGATTATCATTTTGTCAGAAAAAGGTACTCTAAGGAGACATAGTCACAAGGTTAATACGGTCAATAGATCAATTTATGTAACAAGATTGATACATGTAATTTGTATGCACTAGCTTGAGGGGGAGTGTTAGAATCATATAAATATTCTATAGCATATATGCAACTATAGTAGGTAGCTTGATTTACTCCTAGGTTTACTTTTATTTTAATTAGGTATTGATTTATATTGATTAGATACTGATTTTTTTTTCCTTTTTAGACATGTATAGTTAGTTATTTAAATCCCCATAGCTTGTGGGAAGAATCAAGTTGAGTTCTCTCTCAAGCTCGTGTCCTCTCAAAATTAAATAATCAGTTATAAAAAAATAAATATTCGACTATTTGAGTATGTCTTGTAATATATTTAAAATATTTATACTCAAGACAACTACATATTAAATTCGATTAATGAAAAATAATAAGAAAAAACTAATTAAAAAAATTAATCGAAAACTTAATAAGTAAATATTAACTTAAAATTTAAAACATTCTTTTTCTAAAAAATTTCATTTGGCACATCATAAATAAGTATCAAAAATTATATTTTGAAAAATAATGATCAGAAAAGCTAACTTGATAAAGTTAAGTGAGTTTTGAAAAACAACAAATGAGAGTAATTATAGAATTAAAGAAAATGATCAAATATATCATCAAACTTTTAAAAAAAATAACTTATCTATGTCATATCTTAAAAGTTTGGCACATCTATGCAATTTTTAAAGGTTCATCCACCTCATTATTAGTTAACTGAAATGACATAAATGAATCAATTTTTTAACGAATGGCATAGAATTTAGGGATGTACATTGACCGGGTTTGTTCAGATTTTTAACATACCAAACCATTTATGCCGGGTTCTTAAATCTATAACCAAACCAAACTAATAAAATTTAGATTTTCAAACTCAGATTTTCCAGTTTTTTCAGTTTTTTTCGATCAAGTATACTTACAGACATATAATTGACTTGTGTTTCAAATATTTCTTTAGTCTTAGTAAATGCAAAATATAATATGAGTGATGACACTAAAATATTCAACAAAAATAATAATGAAATCACATAAAATAAATATTGCAAATAAATAAGTTAAAATGAAAATGATCATAAGTTTAAAGAACTAAATCATGCCAAAATAAGTCTAATAAGTATTAATCATATGATTAAACATTAAATAAAACAAAATAAGTTTATGTATTTTAATGATCTTGTAACGAGCCGAACCGTCGTTAATTAGGAAAAGAGAAAATTTGGGAAATTGTTGGGCCACTTGTAATGACCCGAAAGCACCCCCTAGTCGTTACCGGCGTATTCGACCTCGAAGAGGTCTTATACAACCCCTTAGAATTCGTCATATCACGTATCATAGAGTAAAATCACGAAAAATTTAAAACTTTTACTTTGGAAGTTCAACTTCATTTCATATATGAAAAACAGTATCTAACTTCGTCACAATGTACCATCTAGAGATAAAAGTATCGAAAATAAGACTTAGCCCTTACATCAATAAGAAGTCTTGAAATAGGAAAGTACAATAATGTCTTTCAACATAATCAAAGAACTAAACATAGAAGCTAGATCATAGGGTCTTGTCCTCAGACTTGAGGACTCACCAACTTGGGGAAGCAACTCCAAGTGTCTTGAGAAGTAAGCTTGAATCCTCAATGGCCTGAACCTAAATGTTTGGGGAAAAGGGAAAAAAATGGGTTAGTACAACACACGTACTAAGTATGGCTACTATGCATAAAAACCATTGAAACATGCATAAAAGGACATTTAGTCAAAACATGCTTTTTACCAAGTAAATCCAATATGCACACAAAGTAAGCATCATAGTCCAAACTAACATAATATCATCCCAACATGTAGACAACCCAAGCAATACTAGTGCAATGCAAAGAATAGAACCTCATAACCCTATTCAAAGCCAAGTATCACATTAAGCAACCGACTTCATGCATACATTCATAAGATCATATTTCATCATAACTTACCATATTCATAATGATCATTCATAACATAGCTTCAACATACATAAGTCATAATCATCATAATCATAAGAGAACACCACTACAACCATCTCTTAGGATCCCATAAGTGCAATGTGCAAGAGAAGTCCCATACCATCCCTTACACTATGTAGAAACCCTTAAGAAAGCCCTAGTAAGAGTTCACACCTTTCATACCTTCATTTACTTTTACATTAGGGAAATATTGCAATAACTGACATAGACCATGAGAGTTACATGGAATCCGGTGTTTTACTCCCACACCGAAAAAAGAGGGTTAACACTTGCCTAAGGTATAACTATTTGTACATAGCTATCTAGGTGAATCCACTAAGCTAGAGTCCTATGTGGGCACATAGTTAAGGGTCAAGGAGATTGCTTCTAGAAATCCTAACTTACTAAACGTGGGGGTTTTCATATCATGAGACAACACATATCGTGGGTAATCTGGACTTGCTAAACGTGAGGAAACCCATGTGGGGAGCCGGACTTACTAAACGTGAGACCCCCCATCTCATTTACATGCCCTTTCAGTGCTAAGCATCTAATTCCCTTTTGTAATCATCTTTAGTCATCACATATGTTCACATTAGCCTTTACTAGACTCTTATGTAGACATCTTACCATAATAGCTCATATGTGTTCATAAGTGAGTAATAATCCTTTCACTTTAGAAACAATTAGCAAGTGAGTAAACCTTTCACTTTACATTACACTATAATCATGAGGACTACCTTTCAATCATATAGCAATCATACCATAACATACATACATACTTCATAAGCTAATTCAAGTGTGGAGGGTTAAAGATGAGGAAACTAAGTCATCAACACCACAACAACACATTAGGTATAGCATCATTACAATTTAAGTAATTCACCTTTTATACTTGAGTTCAAAGAAGAACTAATCTTCATACCTTCTTGCCCTTCATGAGACATTCATACTTCAATTACCAACAATTCATAACCAATACATAATACATGTAATTCATAAAGTAATAACATAATCAACATCAATATAAGCAATTGACATATTCCCTTCATAACCTTCAAGGCTTCATTCAAAGACTCAACCCTAATTTCATAGACATTATACATAACCTAGGGTAGAATCATCATACAAACATGAACTACATAACATCACATTCAATTCATAGTTTTTAATCAATATCCAACACAAACTAGGGTTAGAATTAGGAAAAGTAGGAGAAACATGGGTCTCATAGGGAATTCTTCAACAAACCACCTATACAACATAAATTCATCCATAATTGTTCATATATCATCAATCAAAGTCAGTTTATAACATCAATTTCACTTTAGAAAAAAGACCCATGTTTTTGGATTTAAACCTAGAAATAAGAGATTTTGAAATTCATCTTTAAGGGGCCTCTTGGGAAAGGAATCCCAAGAGTGATAAGAAACTATACCTTATTGATGAATTAACCATGAAAATCTGAGTT
Organism: Solanum stenotomum; assembly: GCF_019186545.1. Lineage (NCBI taxonomy): Eukaryota > Viridiplantae > Streptophyta > Magnoliopsida > Solanales > Solanaceae > Solanum > Solanum stenotomum. The sequence continues at coordinate 12,384,541 of NC_064291.1, read as the reverse complement.
GAAACCTTGGAGAGTTGGTCTTTTTCTTGAAGCTGCAATCTTCTTCAATGGAGTTCTTGAGAAGAGAGAGAGAGTAGAGAGAAGGAGGAACTTTAGGTTTAGAACTTTGGGGTTTTGTGTTTGAGTGATAAAAGTGAGGTAAATTGACTTAAAAATCATTATATACACGTCCCTTAAAGTACCCTAAATACCCCTCACTTAGTTGGACTCTTTAATGAAGTAAAAAATTAATTTATGAATTTCTGCATTTTTCCCTGAAGATATTTGGAATTAAATTTCGAGACAGTAGAGTCTGCGACATGACCGCGTCTTTAACTAAATTTGTTTTCCTTGGGGGAGCTAGTCCGCGACGCGAAGCTATTCCCTCCAAGTGCAATTTGCAAGCTGCCATGGCAGCTTGCTTTGCCAAGGTTGGGGTTCTCCTCGGGACCCCTTAGTGTGGCTCCGGGGTGTCGTATTCGAATGTTTTGACCCTATAAACATATATTTACCTAATTTAAACCTTTTTACAATATTTTACCATTATACGACACTCCCGAACCTGTCCAAAACCTAAGGACACACTAGAACACATTCTTCTCTAGTTTTCAGATGTCGTGGTCGTTTCTTGACGTTTAGACTTTTACTCTTCCAAACCAAGTCAATTGCATTAATTTAGGTTTAGAAACATCATTTTAACTATTTTTAAGTCATTATTCACAAGGTGAGGCTCTAACTTAAGTCATAGAATTTTCGGGGTGTTACACCACTGTCCCTCCAGGGCAGGCCAGATGCCGCTAGGGCGGCGACTCCACATCGGGGAAAGTAGTCGCCAGGGTGGGATAGGCGAGGAAGAATGTAAATAATACGAATTTGTATTCCCTCCTTCTTCCTAAAATACCTAAATTAGTCGTAAAACACCCTAGAAACCCTCCAAGAACTGCTTTGAACTTGGGAAGGATGGAGAAAGAGAATTCTACCGTGGGATGGTGATAGCTTGCGAATTTGCGGTCAAATCCATCGTCCCATCATCCGGAAACTAGAAAATTATTTGCAAACTCTCTACGAATGCTTGGCGCCCAGGTAGGCTAGGTTTTATGAATTGAGTAGTTATAAATATGTGCTCACTGCATAATATATGTAAATTAACAATAGGATTCGTGCATAGGCCTTCATGCACCGAACGAAATATGATTAAATCCTTGGAAGAAGCCTTAGATGATGAACTAGGGCTAAGTATGGTTGAATTAATGCTTACATGATATACGTAGATGAGTAGTTCATTGGGATGGTGGTGATTCTATGATTGTGTGTGGTGGGTTTGTTCTTGCTTCAGCACAATACGTGCATGTATGTGAACGAAGCTTTTTTATCACACTTAATATAAATAAGTATGAACGAAGAACTATATTCTGTGAATCACTCTTGTTGTAAAATTGTGATGATATAAATTGTGATTTTGATTGTGGATCGGGTGTTGCGTTGCGACACACTAACTTGGATCGGTTGCCACGCTCCGGCATAATTATGGGATGAGTTGCCACGTTCTGGCATAATCTTTGGACCGGGTACCACGTTCCAGTATGCTAACAGTTTGGATTTGGGTTCCATGAGAGGATCAATGATTTGACATAATTATGTACTTGAGGATTTGAAATTGAGCGTGGTTAGTAATGATCAATGATATTGTAATTCCCAGAGTGGTCGTGTGGTTATGAGAACTTATATATGATTTTCCTTTTGTGTTGAGTGAACTTGTTGTTGTCTCGACCCAGGGGTAACCCCTAGACGTAACACGACGTACTTGACCCCGAAGGGGTCGCATACAAGACCTTAGCATATCATCAACATAAAACTCATAGGATAATGTGGAATTAAAAAATTTCTTTACAATCGAAGTCTTTCATAAAAGAGAATGGGAGTCTAGACATTGTCTCATTTAGTCGTAGTTCATGTTTCATGTACATAGTTCATTTACATAAGAGAAACACACCATGACTACGCTCAAGGTCTACTTGTGCCATGTATGAATGACATCCATAATACTACTCATACTAAGTAGATCCTTTTGAGGAACCATACCACATAACTCACTTTCTTGTTCATGGAGGGAAAATAGCCTTAACCAACATAGACCAGGTGAGCTACATGGAATCCGGTGTCGTGTAACCCCACACCGAGAGAAGGTGTCCTACTCGCCTAAGGTAGAACTAAATGTATTAGCTTTTAGCTGGATCCACTAGCTGAAGACCTATGTGGGAACGTAGTTATGTGATAGGGAGATTCCTTCTAGAAACACGACCTATTGTATTGGCAGAGGAGCTTCCATCTCATGAGAATAATTTAGAGAACCCGGCCTATTATATTGACGGGAGGGCCTCTACCTCACTTTCCATATCCACTCAGTGCTAAACATTATTTCCCAAAATTACTTGTTTAAGTATTTGAATTGAATTTACATGCATGAAAGAGTATCTTACCCTTCATTCAATATAACTCATAACATAGCTCTTAGATTCAATAGGTGAGAACTAACTTTCAACCTTAGAATCATCATTAGTATCTGAGAATAACTTTCACACCAAGATCATGTGTTCTCATGAGAATGGACTTTCAATCAACACAATAGGATCATCATGGTCATGTACATTTCATGCCTAATAATGAGTAAAGGTGCATATGAGAACTAAACTTTCAATTAACATCATTGATACATCATAATCATGTTTATGCATGGAGTGTGTGTGTAATTGTCCTTGCAATGACACAACAACAACATTATCATCATAGACACTTCCCTCTCAAAGTGTTCATAAGCTTGTACCTAATATCACAATCATGCATAATTCACATATTTTGCATTCAAGGATCATAGACCATATAAATCAACACATCTAACATTCATCATAGTAGACGTGGACATAATCGTAATTCAAGTAGTTCATTCATTGCATGTATAAGCTCATATACTCATATTGTAGGTCATGTGGGTAAAGTCCTTCCACAATTATACCATATACAATTCAACATGCATAATAACTTTCTTCTTAAAGCCTCATCATTCATAGCTCATTCATTTTAGCTTTTACCTTTAAAACCCTAGAAGTCATCTTCATATTATGAGCATTACTATCAAGCAATACCTCACATGGTCATCATGTAAACCTAACTCTCAAGGTAGACTAACCACATGCTTCATTCTTACTCAATTATAGTCATATAACATCAAGTACACTAAGTCTCAATACTACTCAACCATGATTCATCATGTAAGACCTAATCAAATTAGTTCATGTGTACAAGCTTTGCTCATAGGAAAATTCGTGTCTAGGTGATCTAACTTAAGGCAATTCATCAATTTTAGAAGGTCACATCTAAACCCTCAACTTGCCTCTTTCATGACATAACCCTAGGCTATATCAATTTCACCCTAGAATCTTAGGTTAATCAAGAATACATGTAGAATCATACTTAAATCATGTAATTACATCAAAATCAACTCACATCCAATCAATTGGATCAACTTGCAACAACATTCATAGTGTAAAGAAGAACCATAGCTAGGATTGGGAAAACTCATGGATTCTTTATGAATTCGAGTTAAAATAATATAAAATCAGTAATAAATTCATAAACAAACATAATTCATCATTTAAAAATAACTTTGAAAGGAATCCATGGGGTTGAGTTGAAACCCTAGCTTTTTGGGGAATTCTAGATTTGAGATAAAAGCTTTTGAAGGGACTCCTTGAGTGATATCTACCCAAGGATGAAAACTACCATACCTCATGTAGATTTCCTCGTGACTTTGAAGAGAAAAGGCCGATCCTTGACCTCTAGACTTGATCTTCTTCTTGTTCTTCAATGAAGTTCTAGAGAGAAGATTTTTGGTGAGGAGAGTAGATGGGATTTGATTTGGGGTCTTGAGTTATAATGAATTAATTAGGGTGTTTTAATGACATAAAATGCTTTATATATATATATGTATAAATACAATATTAAACAACCCCTACTTAAAACTAATTAAAAACAAATTACCTAAATGACCCCTAGATTGCCGAGTATTGGACAGATTGCAGGTGGGACTCATGAAACCCCACCCACGGACCATGGGTGGGTCCACGAGCCGTGCTGGATTTCTGTGGTTTGGGTCTGCAACATGCCATCTTGGATCTTGACCTACGGAGCAAGTCCATGAGGTGTGGATGGACCTACGGGGTGTAGGTCCAATCCGTAGGTCCCCATCTTTTTGATAGTTTTTGGCAGCTTTGGGGGTTAGGCTTTAGGGTCCCCCTCAAGGACCCTTGGTTGGTCCTTGGGATGTCGTACCTTGATGTTTAACCCCTAAACTCCTTAACCGAAGCTCAGGACATCACTTTAAAACTTCAAACCCCATATCAAACTCAAAAACGAATTCGTTAGGCTCTAGTTTCACTTACGAGTTTTCCGGGTTGTTACATTATCTCCCCCTTAGAAACATTCGTCCTCGAATGACACTTTAAACACTTTAGGGAAATAAAGACTCAAGACTAGAAGACCATCATGCATGAAACATCTTAAACAATGTACAAAACTAGGAGGAAACATCAACTCCATCTACAAACTCATTATGCATCATAACTTCAACAATTCTCATTTCATTGGAGGAATTACCTTATGCAACTCAAATTATGCTCATCATAAGATCATTAAGCACATTATGCAATTTACTCTCAAAAAGCATTTCATTCAAGGAGGAATTTCTCTACTCCAAACTAAAGCATGATCATGTATTCTTCTCATGAAGTACAATAGGCACCTCTTTACTCAAAGCACTACAACATGAGGAAAACAATTCACATAAACTCATTTCCTTTCAAAACACAACTTTTCATGAATATGTATTAAATAAAGAAGTCATGGCAACATATAAGCACATAACAACAATGCTAGCTAGGCACACCATCTCCCCCTTGGGAGTTAGTCTATACAAGCTCTTCTAAATATCATCTATCACATAATCATAGGAGGAACTAACTTCTCCAACTAAAAGCAAGCTCAACACAACATTATGGAACCAATGAGCCATTTCAATAAAAGCACAATAAGGCATGTTCATCATCAACTCATGAAGTCAAATATGCCATCATTATAAAAAATGCACAATATCATGAGAAACATATAAATCATGGAAACTGATTTTATCCAAAACATGAATCCTTTCAAGAACATGCATAACATAAAGAGATCATGGGAACACATAAATCATACATGACCTCAAAGACATGAAACAAGTCACAAGGAACTCTTGGTCTCAAGCTAGAATAGGAATAGAAGAAAGAGATGAGGATATCGGGACTCTCAAAATCTTGATATCTGCACATACTATCTCCGCCTTGGGAGTAAGGCCCCTCACCAAAACCTCAATCACCACTCCTTTCAACCAATCCCCAAACACATAGCCAAAACTCATAATAACCTTGTCGGCTTCTAAAACCACAGAGGTCTAACAATAATGCATCCAAACCCTACCAAGGTTCACAAGAGTAACTCTATGGGACAAGGGAATCATGGGACACACACAATATCCAAGACTCCACAATTATGAAACAAGTTAAGAAAGACTTATCATCTTAAGCTAGAGGAGGGATAGAAGGGAACATAAGGATATCGGTATATCTCATTGACCCTTGGCCTCCCAAGTAGCACCCTCAAATAAAACCCTTACTAAGATACCACTCCTCATCACTCTCACGGAAGCACTTCCTTACTCTTCTATTCTTTAACTTGCCGGTCTAAGATCCCAATCGGTACTTCTAATTAGAGAGATTCTCTTTAAGCAACTCTAGCTCACAAGCAACCTTACCAACACCTCTCAAGGTCTCATATGAGCCTACCAAACCAAGGCTAAACTTCTCAAACTCACTACACCTCTTAAGGTGAGAATTTCAAGCCAATCCAAATCATAAACATCTAGAACACTTAACGACCTTGCTATTTAAGCACATTTCTTTCAACTTCTAAAGTTTGAGCAAGTTACCACTCAACTTTCTCATCTATCACATAAGGTGATTCTAAACCATGGATAATTACACTTCTATCCTCTTTTGAAGGAGTCTACTCACTCAACATCTCTAGGCATCACTTAAACACCACTATTCATCAAATCCTCCATCACATCCTAAGATTCATAATGGTCAAGTAGGGTTCTACCATCATTATCATAAAACAACAATGAAGACCATTCATACTAAGGGCAACATCAAGGTCTATCATATCAAGTCACTAAAGACAAGTAGTACCGGAATCTAATAAAGAATAAAACACATACCGAAACCATTAAGAGGAGCTTTCTTACCCTCTCTTCCTCTAGCCTTAAGCACCGGGAAACCTCTCATCTTGTGGCCAATCTTACCACAACCATAGCAAACCTTCATATTGGCTAGACACTTACTATCATGCCTTTTTTGCACACTTAACACAAGTAGGCTTAATCACATAAGGTCCACTACCACTCACTCTTTGAGACTTAGGGGTAGACACCCTCTTTTTGTTAAACTAAAGTTGAGCAACATCCTTCAATTTATAAGCGGCCAAACATCTACCCTCGTGTCTTTTTCAATTCCACTAAGGTTGGATCAAGACAATTCTAGACCACTTCAACCCATATCACCTTTGGTGGGATCTACCAACCAATCATATCTAGGTATTATCTAACACCCTACTCAAATAAAAAGATCATTCTTAAGATCAATCTTTAAAGATAACTAACTCTTTGAAGTTGGTCAACACTTACACTCTTCTTCCTCACCTTAACTAGGTGGTACATGCAACCCTCAAAGTCAACCTTAAGACACAACATAATCCAAACTTATGGCATAAAATTTTCCCCCTTCCACTCTTGGATAGACTCATATGGGAACTAACAATTTGACTATACGGGTTCTATCATCACATAGGGGCATGGCAATAACACTACCAATCCATCCTAAGAATGAAATCTAAATCTAGCATATCAAGTCATGTCTAGTCACATTGCCGTAATTGGCATTTCAACCAATATCTTCTCCCTTACTCTTTGTAGCATGAGCCCTTCGAGTAGTAACATCTTGAACACCACCAGTTAGAGAGAAAGACCTTATAGAGTTAAATTCTATGGCACGACTAGAGAATGAAGAAGTGAGATTTCCTAATCATCTTGTAGTCTCTCATTCATAAATGTGGCGTGCTTCATACTATGAATAAGACACTACTTGACGTTGCTTATGAGACATCAACCTAAAATCATCCCAAAATCTTATGCTTTGATACCAAGTTAGTCACGACCCAGGGGTACCCCTTAGATGTAACACGACATACTTGACCCCGAAGGGGTCACATACAATCCCTTAGCATATCATAAACATAAAACTCATAGGATAATGCAAAATTAAAATTTTGTTTACAATCAAAGTCTTTCATAAAAGAGAATGAGAGTTTAGACATTGTCTCATTTAGCCATCTAAATACAATCAAATAACAAATAGGGACACAACCCTTACAATAGGTCTCAAATGACATAATAAAAGAAACTACTAAGTAAAGATACTCGTCCTTGAATCTTGAGGACTCACCAACTAGCAAGGGGGATTATTTATCCCAAGCTTGATTCACTAGAAGACCACCTTCAAGAACCAACCCTACACTTATAGAAAATGTAGAAATATGGGTTAGCACAAAAATGTACTAAATATGGTAGCCATGCATAAAAATCATTGAAACATGCTAAAAGAGACATTTTAGTTGAAACCATGCTATATGCCAATTTGAACATCTTCTTTGAAAGAGTTGAAGAACATCACTCATAAGGTAACTCATATATAGTTCATCATAGCACAAAGGATAACAACATAATCATAAGCATAGTCTCCAATCATAGACATATTGCAAATACCAATCATCATAAGACATAATGCACATACATAATCAAATGCCAAAATTATCTCATCATAACAGAATCATCACATAAGTAACCCTAAGGTATACGTGTTACATGCATAGATAAGATCCCATAAACCTATCTACACTAAGTACCACTTTTAGGTCACCATCCTCATACTTATCATACATTAGACTCATCCATAGTTAATACTCATAGACAAGGAAACATTCATTTTCATTAGTTCATGTCAAGGGAAGTCAATCATAACAACAATCCAAATGGAGCATGCATTAATTCATAAATCATCATAATTTAATGGAACCATACCATGGCTACTCTTAAAGTATACTTGTGCGATATATGAGTGAAGTCCCATACCCTCACTCACACTAAGTAGATCTTCTTGATGAGTCATTAGTCGTAGTTCATGTTTCATGTTCATAGTTCATTTAGATAAAAGAAACACACCATGGCTACTCTCACGGTCTACTTGTGTCATGTATAAATAGCATCCCATAATACTACTCATACTAAGTAGATCCTTTTGAGGAACCATGGCATATAACTCACTTTCCTGTTCATTGAGGGAAAATAGCCTTAACCGACATAGACCATGTGAGCTATATGAAATCCTATGTCATGTAACCCCACACCGAAATAAGGTATCCTACTTGCTTAAGGTAGAACTAAATGTATTAGCTTTTAGGTGGATCCACTAGCTAAAGACCTATGTGGGCACATAGTTATGGGATAGGGAGATTGCTTCTAGAAATCTGACCTATTGTATTGGCGGAAAAGCTTCCATCTCATGAGAATAATTTAGAGAACCCGGCCTATTGTATTGACGGGAGGGCCTCTACTTCACTTTCCATATCCACTCGGTGCTAAGCATTATTTCCCAAAATTACTTGTTTAAGTCTTTGAATTGAATTTACATACATGCAAGAGTATCTTACCCTTTCATTCAATATAACTCATAACATAGCTCATAGATTCAATAGGTGAGAACTAACTTTCAATCTTAGAATCATCATTAGTATGTGAGAATAACTTTCACACCAAGATCACGTGTTCTCATGATAATGCACTTTCAATCAACATAATAGGATCATCATGGTCATGTACATTTCATGCATAATAATGAGTAAAGGTGCATATGAGAACTATACTTTCAATTAACACCATTGATACATCATAATCATGTTTATGCATGGAGTGTGTGTAATTGTCCTTGCAATGACACAACAACAACATTATCATCATAGACACTTCCCTCTCAAAGTGTTCATAAGCTTGTACATAATATCACAATCATGCATAATTCACATATATTGCATTCAAGGAGCATAGACCATATAAATCAACATATCTAATATTCATCATAGCAGACATGGACATAATCGTAATTCAAGTAGTTCATTCATTGCATGTATAAGCTCATATACTCATATTGTAGGTCATGTGGGAAAAGTCCTTCCACAATTATACCATATACAATTCAACATGCATAATAGCTTTCTTCTTAAAGCCTCATCATTCATAGCTCATTCATTTTAGCTTTTACTTTTAAAGCCTTAGAAGTCATCTTCATATTATGAGCATTACTCTCAAGCAATACCTCACATGGTCATCATGTAAACCTAACTCTCAAGGTAGACTAACCACATGCTTCATTCTTACTCAATTATAGTCATATAATAGCAAGTACACTAAGTCTCAATAATACTTCAACCATAATTCTTCATGTAAGACCTAATCAAGTTAGTTTATGTCTACAAGCTTTTCTCATAGGTAAATTCGTGTCTAGGTGATCTAACTTAAGGCAATTCATCAATTTTAGAAGGTCACATCTAAACCCTCAACTTGCCTCTTTCATGACATAACCCTAGGCTATATCAATTTCACCCTAGAATCTTAGGTTAATCAAGAATACATGTAGAATCATACTTAAATCATGTAATTACATCATAATCAACTCACATCCAATCAATTGGATCAACTTGCAACAGCATGCATTGTGTAAAGAAGAACCATAACTAGGATTGGGAAAACTCATGGATTCTTTAGGAATTCAAGTTAAAATCATATAAAATCAGTAATACATTCATAAACAAACATAATTCATCATTTAAAAACAACTTTGAAAGGAATCCATGGGGTTGAGTTGAAATCCTAGCTTTTTGGGGAATTCTAGATTTGAGATAAAAGCTTTTGAAGGGACTCCTTGAGTGATATCTACCCAAGGATAAAAAATACCATACCTCATGTAGATTTCCTCACGAATTTGAAAAGAAAAGGCTGCTCCTTGACCCCTAGACTTGACCTTCTTCTTGTTCTTCAATAGAGTTCTAGAGAAGATTTTTGGTGAGGAGAGTTGTTGGGATTTGATTTGGGGTCTTGGGTTATAATGAATTAATTAGGGTGTTTTAATGACTTAAAATACTTTATATATATATATATATATATATGTATGTATGTATAAATACAATATTAAACAGCCTCTATTTAAAACCATTTAAAAATGAATTACCTAAATGACCCCTAGATTTGGCCGAGTCTTGGACAGATTGCAGGTGGGACTCACGAAACCCCACCCACGGATCGTGGGTGGCTCCACGAGCCATGCTAGATTTCCGTGGTTTGGGTCTGCGACATGCCATCTTGGCCCTTGACATACGGAGCAAGTCCACGAGGCGTGGATGGACCTACGGGGTGTAGGTCCAATCCGTAGGTCCCCAACTTTTTGACAATTTTTGGTTTTTTGGCAGCTTTGTGGGTTAGGCTTTAGGGTCCCCCTCAAGGACCCTTGGTTGGTACTTGGGGGGTCGTACCTGGACGTTTAACCCCTAAACTCCTTAACCTAAGCTCGGGACATCACTTTACAACTTCAAACCCCATATCAAACTCAAAAATGAACTCGTTAGGCTATAGTTTTACTTACTAATTTTCTGGGTTGTTACAGTTGCGTATGTGGTCGTTGAATGAATCGGGGAGGCCAAGGGTTCAAGGGTCGTAATAATGGAGAGAAAGGAATGTCCGTAGGTTATAAAGGGGATTCTTGGTCTGTAGTTGGGAAGCTTGATATAATGTACTATGAGGCAAAGGCTAGGTAATATGAAGAGAAAGTAAGGGTATGTCGTGAGTGGCTAGTCAGAGTGCTTGTAGTTGTATTTTGTGGACTCTTCGATGCGTCAGAATGGTTAGGCTATGATCAAGAACCTAGTAAGTAGGTTGACGGAGAAGGTAGTTGGTAGTAAGAGTACTTGTGAAATTATGAGATATCGAAGAAGAAGGTGAAGGTGGAGAAGCGGGTGGTTTATTGCATACTCTTGTTAGTTGATTTCCTTATGTTATGTGGTGGGCGTCGGGTTGACCGATGATGCCTACCAGTACGTGTGGATGTACTGATACTACTTTTGCTATGCCTTTTTGGGCATAGTTTGGATGTAGGGTCGGTGACGTTTCATTAGAGGAAGACGAAGAAATCTCCAGTAGCTTCTATCTTTCCTTCCGCATGGTGGGAACTGTGTCTTTTATTTACTTTGATCCGGTGTACTCTTAGTAGCTCTTGCACCTGTTTAGACTAGATCCTTGGGGGTGTTAATTAGTTTGCAAGTCTTAACCAAATTGTATAAGGTTCTTATTTATAAATTTCCGTTAGTATATTTAATTTTGTTTTATTAAATTTTCGCATGTTTTACCTATTGGGATAAGAGGGTTCTCCTAGTTAGGTGTTAGAGTGGGTGCCCGCACGGCCCTATGAGTTGGGTCGTGATAGATCTAAACAAATATATAACTAAACAATATAACGTTTATTTGGCTATTCAAAATTCTAAGTCAAACTTGAAATTATATGTTAAAATATGAAAATTATGAAAAAAGTCCAAGAAATATTTATAAATTATATCAAAGTCAATCTTTTTATGTATAAAATAATTTTTAAAAATTATATATATGATGTCAGGTTGGTTTGGTTTCGGGTTGACTTTTTAAAGTTAAAAAAAATCAACCCAATATAGTCAGTTTTTTTTCCTTCAAGACCAAACCAAGTCAAATCAAATCACTAGTCAGTTTTTTTTCTCAATTTGACTCCGTTTGTGGTTCGGTGCAGTTTCCTGTCCGATTTTTGTTCACCCCTAACATAGATGAATCTTTTCTCAAAGTTCGATGACATATTTGAGCATTTTTTTCTATAAAAATTATTTGATTAATGACATGGTCAAATCATAATTGACCACATATAAAAAATAATTTTACAAATGGAACAATTTTCAATTAATAAATAATGACATTAATGAGTTTTTTCTCAAACGAAAATGACATAAATAAATCAAACTTTTAACATATGACATAGATGAATCTCTTCTCAAAATCAATGACATATTTAAGTTTTTCCCCTATTATTCGTTCAAACTTGAGTGACCTTTCAAGCTTCTAAACTCAAAGGAATTAACTTGTAAAGCACGAGCATTCACGAATGGTCAATAAAGTAAAGGTATGCAAATCTTTGAAAACAAGGGCTCAATATCAGCAAAGTCAAAAAATATCACTAAGAGTCCATTTGGCCATGCAATATGATATCATAATATGAAATCATGAGATAAATTAAAGTTTTGTTTGGATATGCTATTTGGAATTTTTTTGTTATAAGAATCTCATAAGTTGTAAAATTATTAAAATAGTTCCAAGTATTTATTCAATCTTACCAAATAAACAAAATTTATAAAATCGCATAATAAATTATTACAAAGTCATTGTGGTTAGTTTTGTTCACTAAATATAGATGAAAAACTATTTTTTAATTAAGCATTAAAGTAGTAATAATAAATTTTATGTTGATGAAAATAATAAATTTTAAAAAGTAATGATATGATTATAAATTTTATTTATGTATGAAATAAATGGCTAGTAGATATAAATGTGGGTTGTTAAACAAAATATAAACTTGTGGGTCAATTTTTGTATTTGAAAATCCCAAATCATGATATGGAATTCTCAAATCGTGATTTTAAAAAAATATGAAATTTCATCTCATGATATAAAATCATGAAATGAAATCAACATGAAATCGTAAGTCCAAAAACTGATTTTATCTCACGATTTTATATCATGATATAATATCGCATGACCTAACGCCTACTAAATATACATTTTGATCATCTGCCAAAGTTTTGGTAAGCGGATATTATATGATATTTATGTTGATGGAAGGTCAAAAATATCTAATAAATAATTTAAGGGCATATAAGCTATATTTCAAACATTGTCATAGTAAAATTAAAAAAACAAATTATTTTTTCTATTTTATTTTATGTGGTATATACACTTTAATTTCATTTTAAATCTGTCAAAGAAGTATGATACCTAGCGATTATTGAAACAGTATATAATCAACTTTTTTACTTCATTTTTAATGATCGAAACACAAATATCTATTATTTTAAATTACTAGTAGTTTTTTTTTTTAAAAGCTCATTTGAATATGAGATGTGAAATTAAGATATAGGCTGTGTTTGGTATGAAGGAAAATATTTTCTAGAAAATGTTTTTCAATTTTTTCATGTTTGGTTGGATAAAATATTTTCCAAATCAACTCATTTTCCTCAAATTCAAGGAAAATGACTTCCCTTGAAAACTTAAGGAAAACATTTTCCAAAACTTTCCTCCAACTTCAAATTACAATATTTTTGTTGAAAAAAATAAATTTAAAGCTTATTTTTAAAAAATATTTTTCAACTTCAATTTATTTATTTTTTTACCCACCTTCACCCCGACCCCCCTCCCGCCATCCCCTACCCCCC
>NC_064291.1:12167027-12370209 GCF_019186545.1 Solanum stenotomum | reverse complement strand
AAAAAAAAGTTAAGTTTATTTTTTAAAAAATATTTTCAATTTCAATTCAAAAATTATTTTCTACTCTCTAGTAAAAAAAAAAGAGATATTTTCTCAAAAATAATTTTCATTCAGAATCAAACACTAAAAAATCTTTTCCGAAAAATATTTTCTACTCACCAACCAAACATGAGAAAATAAGTTAAAAATCAACTTATTTTCAGAATATTTTCTATGGAAAACATTTTGCTTCATACCAGACACACCCATAAAGTCAAAATTTTATTTGAACATGTTATTTAAATTTCTTAAATTGTATTTTTTTTTCATAAACACGAATATCTCACAAGTTGTTAAAAACTATAAAAAAAAATATAAATCTAAATCTTACACAATCTTACAAAAAATAACATATTTAATAAATAAGATATTAGAATATCTTAAGGCACCGCACATTGATAAATCACATATTTCTTTGTTTATTTTTTATAAATAAATATTTACAATTGTAGACTTTGAAATACACATAATTTTATAAAATTATTCACTAGTCAATAATAGTAATAACTAGTAATTCTTTCATATGAAACGAACAATCTCTTCATGCCGATAATCATGAATCTTTTCTTGCAAAATTTAAAATGACATGTTTTTCTTTTTCAAAAATATAAACTTATGAGTTAAGTTTTACATTTTAAAAGTTATAATCATAATTTGAAATCTCAAATTATACTCATGATCTCAACTCACATACGATGGCAGAGCCAGAATTTCAACTAAGGAGTGTCAAAATGTAAAGAAGTTAAATTGTATAGAAGTCGAAGAGTGTCAATATATAATATATATACATAAAAATTATATTTTTATCTAGCTATGAAGTATAATTTTCTAATAAAGGGGTGTCCGACAATTATGGCTCCGCCACTTCTCACATATTTAATTTAAACACAAAGTTAATCAAAATACTAACCCCCACCCCCACCCCAAACCATAAAATAAAAGTTGTTCAAGTCATAAGCATGAAAATGTATGGAGTAAAAGTACTGAAAAAGGTGAAAATGAGAGCACTAAAATATGGGCTAAAAAATTAATAAATAGGCTTAAAAAAATAAAGTAAGGGAAGCATGGGTAGTGTAGAAGTGTAGAACATGAAAAGTGAAAAAGACAAAAGTAGGTAAGCTTAGCTTAGATTAAGAGAAGAAAGAAAAGGGGTCATGCAGATGCGATTGACGATATAACCAACATTTTCACTGCTTTTCAAAGTCACACTTCAGTTGTGCTTCTCTGCAATTTCACATAAACAAAAATACTACTCCCTCTGTCCACTTTTATTTGTCATATTGCGCTTTTCGAAAGTCAATTTGACTAATTTTTAAAGTTAAATTAGATTACGTTAATTCGATATTTTTTTAAAAAAATTAGATATTCAAAAACTATACGAAAAATACTATAAGTTGCAATTTTTTGCATATCAATATGATGAAAATACACATCGTAAAATGTTGATCAAAGTTCTTATTGTTTGACTCTAAAAAAGAAAACCATGACAATTAATTGTGGACGGAGGGAGTACTTCCACCTGCCATATTAAGTGGGTAGACATTGATATTTTTGGAACTCTACAACAGGTGTTCAATTCAAATTATGACTCTATAAATTATGTTCAATTCAAATTAGGATTTTTGGAGGCTACTCAACCCTATATCCTAATTTATGTCTATATAAAGGGTAATAAATTCTCTTAAAAGGCATCTCAAAAATTCCATAAAGAGATCAAGATCTCGAATATTCCACAAATTTATGAAATATTCATATTGAGGTCAAATCTAAATCATCCTAACTCGAGAAATACGTCACTAACGGCCCTTGAATCATGGATAAATATCTTATAAGAGAAGACTCAAGGGAGGAACATAATTGTACCCGCTATCTTGATGAATAAAATTATATTTCTTCAGATTTTATTTGTGTGGTTTATTTATTTTCCATATGTTTAAAATTTGTTGTCAACAAAGTGATTTATTAGGATTTTTTATACCGTTCAAAATAAGTGAATTATTTAAAGTTTAGAAAAATTGTTGGATTTATTTTTTTATATTTCTGATTTTTAATTACATAATTAGAAAATAATGTAACAATAATAATATATTTAATGAAATTTCATACGTAAAGTTTGAGAACAATAAGATATACACAAATTTTATGAAGATAAATAGATTACTTCTCGACTTAAGTGCAACAAATAATCAAGTATAAAGAATATATTTTAAGAAAATTCATTACTCCCTCTATTCATAACTACTTGTCTACTTTTCATTTTTTAGTTGTTCCTAATTACTTTTTCATTTTAACAAATCAAGAAATGATAGTTTGTTTTTATCTATTATACCCTCAATTAATTATTTTAAAAATGGTAGAACTTTTTGAAAATCTTAAATTTTTAATTTATCAATTAATAGGAGTAAAATGATAAACTCACTATATCAATAATTATTTTTTTAATATGTGTATCAATTTGTGGACAAGTAATTAGGGATATAAAATTCGAAAAGAAAAAAGGAACCACTTTTGACAGAAGCTGACAGTCAACGGCGGCTTGTAAATCGCTACTAGTCGCCTTGTTGGTTCTTTCCCTTTCTTACTTTTTGTGTTTCTTTTTTCCAATTTCCCAACACTTTCAATTGCACTCCAAGAAAGGTATAAACTTGTTCTTCTCTTTACTTACTACTTCCTCCGTCCCTATTTAGTTGTCCACTTTAGAAATGACACACATATTAAGGCAACAATGATTAGCATAGTAAAGTTACAATTTTGCCCTTATTAATTATGATTCCAAAATAAATTTATTCAAGATAACTAATCATGTTGGGGGAAGTTTAAATTTTCAAGAAGTTTAAATGAGGGTATAATAGGAATTTTTTTTTGTCATTTCTTGATTTGTCAAAATGGACAAGTAAATAGGGACATCTAAAAGAGGAAATATGGACAAGTAAATAGGGACGGAGGGAGTATCTATATAAAGTTTTTCAATTACCTCCACTATCCTAATTTGTGGTATTTGAGATTTGAATGTTGTAAATTTTGAGTAATATTTTAAAGTATATTTTTATTATCATATTAATATGAGGATAAATATAATTTGTAATATTTTTTATATTTAAAATTTAAGTTATTAAGTTTAATTTATCTAATTTGATATCAAATATTTATTAAATTGACACTTGGAAAATAAAAAGTGCAATATTGTGGTGATACTGATTTGTAGGTATATATTAAATACGTGAGTCAATTGTGACGACTCAAATGCAACTTTAAATCTCCAGTTTATGTATTACAATCACTGTCGTTATCAAAAATAATTTTAGAGAACTCTTATATTGATTAAGATTCTTGAGAACAAGTAAGATATACATCATATATGAAGTCGAAGGTTTTATAATTGAATAAAAAAAATCAATGATTAATCATTTATTTATGATAAAAGAAATCAATCAATATTAAGAAGAAAATTATATTTAAGAACAAATGTTATTTTCTTCAATTCAAAATAAGTTATTGAGGCAATGCATATCCATTAAGAAAAAAGATTTAGGACATAAATTAAACAACACTTTCTACTTTTATATTTTTAGTTATCCTTAAACTATTTTGAAAAATATAAACAATTCAAAATAAAATCATAAATATGAATAATTTTCGTAGAAAATGTAAATAAGTGGTTAAAATGAAGAAAAAATAATATCTTTCAACACTTCTCTTAAAAATTCAAATTAGTATTACCTTAAATTATAAAATATACACAATATTTGAAAAAGAGGAAGTGTGATCAGAAGGATAAAATAAATCGAAGTAAACTTATAGAATCATCCTTTTGAATTTCTTGAGATATGCACATGACAATGCCAAATTTTGTGTACTTCATTTATGTAAGTTTAATAAAATATTTTAATCCTTTATGTCCATATATATCACTAAAAGTTAATTTTTTTTGGTATATATTTTAAATCACATTAATATATTTTCATCTTATGTCAATTTTCTTCCACTACGCAGTGTAATATTCCTGTGATTTAGTTTACATAGTTTCTCAAAAAAAGAGAAAGAAAAAGCTTTTACATGATTTTTTAAATATTAAAAGAAATTATTTTACAAGTTTAATAGGATTTTTTAAGGCCACGAGAAGTGCAGACAAGTTTTCTAGTATATATTTATAAAGGAGGATATGAAAAAGTTGATGCGACATACTTCTTTGATCAAAATTTCTAATTATCTTTTTTTATCATTTTTTTTTGGAAATTTCCCCTTTATTTTAGAATTTAAAATATCACATTAAATTAATGGTGATCTATTTATATTATTCCTTATCATTACTATTGATATAAATGTAGCAATCAATGTACTAATGGTAGAAAATTGGTTGGTTTCTTCTTCATTGAAAAACAAAAGGTTATTTTTTTTAAGAAAAAGACGTAAAGTGATCCATCAACTTGTCACGAATTTTCAAAAAGACACATTAATTATGTGGGCGTCTTATTACTCCACTAAACAATTTTAAATTGATATTATTACATCATTTTTTGTCCACCTGACATAGAGAGTGTGTGCACTCTCTCAAAGAGAGTGAACAACCTAAAATAACAATTTTACTTTTACAAATATTTTATTATAAAATATATTTTCTTATTATTTTAACTTTTTTTCCTTATTACTTTTTCTCTTTCTTCTTCGAAAATTCATTGTCATCTCCATTGAAGCTTCTCACTTTCAATGTCACCATTTTAACCATAATTTCACCTTCCTTTTTTACTACTATTAGTTTTACTCTCTTAAATTTTAAAACTTTATCTAAATATTTTCTTACATTCGAACAATTTGATAAACCCATTAGATTTCAAGATGATTAGGAGGTATCATATAGTTTTTTTATCCGATTTCAATCAAGTTCTTTCAATTTTCGGGGAATTCATCGATTCTTTTAAAATTGTCATTTCTAATTTTGAAGTTATATGAAAAGGAGTAATTGACGATACCTTCGAAATTTTAAATTTTCTTAGAAAAATAATTAGTTTTGTTATCAATAATTCAATAAAGTCTAGAGAATAAACATGATTCTTTTTTATAAAAAAATCACTTAGATAAAAGAATTTGATTAGAGAAAAAGAAGAAAAAGAAAAAAAAATGGGAGAGGGATTCAACTTGACGTGAGGGGTGGAGTGAGAGTGGGAAGTGAAGAAAAATAAAGAAAATGGAGGATGGATCAGCTTGAAAGTGGGGGAGGGGGTGGATGTGGAAGATGAAGTTGAATTTAAGATGAAATCAAATTAAAATAAGTTAAAAAGTAAGAGAGAGAGAGAGAGATAAACAAATAAAAAATAAAGAAAAATCTTAAAATGAATTTATATATATTTAATTAAATTAACACGTGTCATGTAATGATTGGTGTGTGAACGCACTTGCTTTTTAAAATCTGGGATTGATCGAAAAATGGTATAATAATATCAATTCAAATTGTTTAGTGAGGTGATAGGACGGCTGCAAAGTTAAGGTATCTTTTTGAAAATCCGGAACAACTTCAGTGGTAATTTTATGTCTTTTTTTTTTTTAATTAGACCTAATTATGAGATCATCATTTATGATCAACTTTATTTTTCAAAAAAATCCACCATTGTTATTTATCTCTTCTCCAATAATTATTTTACTTTCCTTGTATTGCTTACATTTCTATAAGGAAATGTAGAAATCAATGTAGTAGTTATGAAATTTCAAAGGTAAGCTTCATTGCAAATTAATAAATGCAAAAATGTGAAAAGTCGTTATATTTAACGGCATTTACCATACGGGTTATTATGTTATACAGTTACCTCATATTTGGACATATAGATATGACGAAACATGGCAAATGATGGAGAACCCAATGTACTAATTGTATAAAATTGGTTGGTTTCTTCTTTATTGAAAAATAAAACGTTATTTTCTTTCTTTAATTAGACCTAATTATGAGACGATCATTATTTAATTAATTATTAATCAACTTTATTTTTCAAATTCATCATTTAAGATATTCTTCACCATTACTATTTATCTCTTCTCCTAAAATTCTTTTACTTTCCTTGTATTGCTTACGTTTCTATAAGGAAAGGTAGAAATCAATGTAGTAGTTATGAAATTTCAAAGGTACATTTCATTGCAAATTAATAAATGCAAAAATGTGAAAATTCATTATATTTAATGGCATTTTTACCATCCGTGTTATTATGTTTTGCAGTTACATCAATTATATTTAATGGTAAGAAAATCTATCTTCTTTTATTTATTTATGCATTTTCAAAAGGAAATTATTAAAATACATGAGTGTTTATGAAATGTGAATCCTGAATTATGATTTTATATTTTGCAAGAAGAAGTGTTACTTGGAGTCTCAAATCTATTTTCTTTTATATGAATATTTTTAAAGGTGGGATTATCTATTTTCATTTATATGAATTGATGGTAAGAATATCTATCTTCTTTTAGTCATGCATCTTTCGAAAGGAATTTATTAAAAGACATAGTGTTTATGAAATGTGAACCCTGAATTATGATTCTATTTTTTATTGGAGGAAGTGTTACTTGAAGTCTCAAATCTATTTTCTTTTTTTTGAATTAATGGTAAGAATATCTATCTTCTTTTATTTATGCATTTTCCAAACGAAATTTTTATTAAAAGGTATGAGTGTTTACGAAATGTGAACTCTGAATTATGATTTTATATTTTTTAGGAGAGAGTGTTACTTGGAGTTTCAACCTAAAAAGGTTTCTAAAAAACTCACACATTCCAAAACAAGTGAGAATATCTATTTTCTTTTCTATTTACATTTTTCAAAAATAGCAAATTAAAAGACGCGACTATCTATACAATGTGAACTATAAACTATAATTTATACTTTGTAGGAGGAAGTGTTATTTGGAATCTAAACGTAGAAGACACATTTTGAAAGTCAATAACAAAAAAAAGATTACTCAAAAATTCACACATACCAAAAGAAGTAAAAATATTTACTTTCTTTTCTATATACATTTTTCAAAAGTAACATATTAAAAGACGTGAGTATCTATAAAATGTGAACCATAAACTATAGTTTTATATTTTTTTTAGGAACAAATGTAAATTCAAGTTCTAAGAAAACGTTTTAGAAGCCAATAAACAAGAAAATGATGCTAAAAATTCACATAGGAAAAGAGGTTGTTCATCAATGGATATGATCATTATGAGAAAACTTAGTAGGCATTTGACCACTTTCATTGTATAATTTTTAAAAAATAATTGTTATTTTCGAAATGAAAAATAATATATGAAATTGGAGTTTTGTAATGCAAATTCTAATTATTTTTACTTTTTGTCAACAATTTGAAATGAAAACACATTTTTATTATTTTTCAAATTTTTGAAAATTCTGAGTTGAATTTTAAAACTTCGTAGTCAAAATGTATTTTTCAAAGTTAAAATTCAGTAATAATAATAATAATAATCAAACGCCCCCCTTAGTAACTTATGATTGGATAGGCATGAGAGATGAATTTGCAAAGAAATGAGAAAATATAGATAGTTTAATTTTTTAAAATTATTTCTTACCGTATAATATACTTCAATTATTTTTCTACCAAAAATTTAGTTTCTTATTGTGTGTTGCTTTTCTGTTTCTTTTTTAAATTTAAGTCATGAAAACTTAAATGGTAGAATGGTCAAGATGAAGGTCTAATGATAAATTGAGTTTTCACAATTCAATGATATTTGATGAAATTTTGCTCAATACCATTATTATTTTCCTTATTGCAACTGTCACGCTCCGAGCCTACACCCTTGGCGGGACTGGCACTCGAGAAACATTGTTGGTCCAAAGCGAGCTCTTGGTCTGACTTACTACTAAGCGGAAGACTTAAACACAAGAAAATAGTCTCAAATAATGATCTCATGAAATAAACTTAGAATGTCTTAAAAGAAACATTCAACTAGCCAAGATGGCAACTCAAGTCTCAAAACATAAGCCAATAACAAAATAGTGAAAAATGAACTAACTAACTGTCTATATATGAAGCCTCTAAAACTGGGAGGGATGTCGGGAAAAGACCCCCGATCTTCTAACAACTGAAAACTACTAAAGCAATGTAAATAGGGATCCTTCGGAAAGAAAGAAGGCTCACCACAAAAATCTAAATGCTCAACTGGATCAACGAAAGGCTGAATGCTGATCCTGGTTACCTGTATCTGCATCATAACAACAATGCATGCCAAATGGCGTCAATACATTGAATATATGAGCATGCGAGGGGAATACTAAAACAAAACATAAGTTTGAAAGGAACTAAAAGAACAAACGTGGTCTCAACTGAACTGAACTAAACTGAACTCATTTCAATATAAAGCAATAATATAAATGCAATATAAAGAAAAAACTTTTAAAACATGGATATCAACTCTGTGTATTTAGAAATACAATAGTAACTTTGTATGTATGCAAAGATACAATATAAACTCTGGATGTATATAAAAATACAAAATACTTCTATGTATATAATAATAATAATACAAAATATTTTTGTGGGAGTTCTCCAACCGACAACCATCATATAAGAACCATTGTGATGATACATCATTTTGCCTCACGCTGCCAGGGTTGTCCTATACATTGACGAGGGTATATAATCTGTCTACTAAGTGGATCCACTAGTCAATGCTAAAAAACACTAAGGAATCATCTAAAAAGTATGACCCTTTTCTACCCATGATGGCTACATGATTTATGGGGGCTGAGATTTGTCTGAACCCTCCCCCATATCGGTGCTCAATACTACTCCAAAAATATAATTCTAGCTCTTACGTTTAAAAACATAACTTCTTTCTGTGGTTTGAGATAATTGCTCAAAACTTAGCTCAAAGGCTCTTCTTGGAAATCAAAGTTTCCTCTCTTGCTTAATTGTGAAAGCATTTACTCTTTAATGAAAAACTAGCTCAAAGGCTCTTTTGGAAATCAAAGTTTCCTCTCTGGTTTAAATGTGAAAACATTTTACCCTTTGGGAAAACATAGTCGTCATATACTCTTTTGAAGAAATGAACTTCAATCCTTACTCTTTACTTAACTCAAAACTCAGATCTTAAAACAAAGTTAAAACGTTTGTAAAAAACTTTTGGAAAACTCTATGAACTTCTCTTTACTTGACTCTTAACTTTCCTTGAATGGAATTATGGATTCAAGGCTCATGATCTCATGTTATGGATGATTTCATGTTATTTTGATGTACCTTAGAGTGTAGAAATCAACAAGAAAACATAGGTACGTTTCAACGGAACTAGTACGAAAAGAAGTGGGAAAGGATAGAGAACCTAACGTCCTTGGCGCAGGGCCCAGAGGTGAAATTACAAAACTAGGGTTGGGGTGCAGTGGCTGGCATGGCACCCCAGAGCCCACACTACAGAACACAAAGTGGGGCGCTCTGGCTGGCGCGACGCCCCACCTCTTTCCCTAGAATTTCTCTGATTTTTCTTGCTCGTTTTTCAACTCTAAATCCTCTAGATTCACTTGGTTCTTTCCCCAAACACTCAGATTCGACTACATAATCAATATATGCAAGAATCTACTCAAAAATGACATCTAATTTCATGAATCTAAATTAAGAATTTCTCAACAACTTCAACAATTAAGAACCCACTAGAAACTTCAAACAATTCCATCAAGAACTCAATTTCTTTACTTTCAAGAACACAATTTCGCTTAATAAAATCATGATTGGCGCATGTGTGAACTAACCTAACGCTATGTGATTTCACATACCTCGTAGGGATCACCCCTTAGCGAAATCCACAAGCAACTCTTCAAGAACTTGGCTATTCCTTGCTTCTTCTTCTCTTTTCTCCTCTTCTTTTCTCTTCTCTCAAAACCCAACTTAATTTCAATAGCGTAAACTGAATCCTATCAGTTGAGACCCCAACTTATTTACAAAAAATGAATTTAATTAATTGGGTAGTGAAAAGACCATAATACCCTTCTAAAATCCGATTGACTTTCCTTATCTAGACAACCCAACTTCAAATGGGCATATCTCCCTCATACGAACTCGAAACTGAGCAATCTAGGCAGCGTTGGAAATATAATTCAAATATATTTCCTACGGTATCTTGTAGCACATCTAACACATCTTGAGCTAGGAGTTATGGTCTTTGAAGTTGACTCAAAACTCATACTTAACTTAACTTTGTCAAACTTTCCAATTTAATTATTTCCAAAAACAATTTATTTCTAATTATAAGTCTTTCTAGTAGCGGGGTGTTACAATATCTTTCCCTTAGGAACATTCATCTTTGAATGAGATTAATCGTAGCAGGCTAAGGGCGTAACATCTACCATCTAGCTCAAACACCCAACAAGCAAAATGTAAAACAACATGCCAACTTAAAAATAAATGGCAAGAAAAAGATTAGTACCTTAATTTGGAACTTCTCCGGATTCGAAGAGATGTGGGTATCTCTTCTTCATATCCTCCTCTTCTTCCCAAGTAGCTTCCTCAACAAACTGATTTCTCCAAAGAACTTTGACTGATACTACTTCTTTAGTTCTCAACTTGCGAACTTGGCGGTCTAGAATCTGAACAGGAATCTCCTCATAAGATAAGCTATCCTTGATACCAATATCTTCCGTTGGTATAATCAATGAAGGATCTCCCATGCACTTCTTCAACATGGAAATATGAAATACCGGATGGACTGCTGCTAACTCCTGTGGTAGCTCTAACTCATAAGCTACATTACCAATCCTTTTGGATATTCTGTAAGATCCAATATACCGGGGACTAAGTTTCCTCTTTTTACCAAACCTTATAACACCCTCATGGGTGAAACCTTCAAGTAAATCCAATCATCTACTTCAAACTCTAAGTCTCTTCTCCTAACATCTATATAGGATTTTTGACGACTCTGTGTTGTTTTCAACCTCTCTTGAATAACTTTCACCTTCTCCATAGCTTGATGAACTAAGTTTGGTCCTATAAACCCAGCTTCACCAACTTCAAACCATCCAATAGGAGATCTACATCTTCTCCCATAAAGAGCTTTATAAGGAGCCATCTGGATACTACAGTGGTAACTATTGTTGTAAGCAAACTCAATGAGAGGTTGGTGATTATCCCAATTACCCTTGAAATCAATCACGCATTTCCTCAACATATCTTCTAAAGTCTGAATAGTGCTCTCTGCTTGACCATCTGTCTGAGGATAAAGATCAATGCTTAAGTTCACCTTTGAACCCAAGCCTTTCTGGAATGACTTCAAAAACTGTGCAGTAAATTGCGCACCTCTGTCTGAAATAATCGAAACTGGCACCCCATGAATTCTAACTACCTCTAGAAGATATAACTTGGCATAGTCCTTTGCTGAATGAGTAGTCTTTACCAGTAAAAAGTCGGCCGATTTTTTCATTCTATCAACAATCACCCAAATAGAATCATGCTGCCTGCAAGACCGTGGCAACCCAGTAATGAAATCCATATTGATCATCTCCCATTTCCATTTTGGAAGTTTTATATTCTGAGCCATACCATCGGGCCTTTGGTGCACTACTTTAACTTGTTGACAATTCGGGTATTTAGCAACGAACTCAACAATACCTTTCTTCATACTATTCCACCAATATACTTCTCTCAAGTCACGATACATCTTTGTGGAACCCAGATGGATAAAATATCTGGAGCTATGAGCTTCCTCCATGATCCTCTCTTGGAGTTCATCCACCCTTGGTACACACAACCTACCTTGATACCTCAATACACCATCTCCCCCTTGTTCAAAAGCCATTACTTTTTGCTTATAAACACTTGCCTTCAATTCAAGCAAAATGGGATCTTGGTCATGCTTTTCTTTCACTTCTGACACTAATGATGATTCTGCCACATTCATCACCGCTACCCCTCCTTCTGTTGAATCCATTAGGCGAACTCTCAATCGTGTAAGCCTATGCACATCTTTTACTAGTTCTTTCTTTTGTTCCTCAACATGGGCAGTACTACCCATAGACAACCTACTTAAGGCATCAACAACAACATTAGCCTTACCTGGGTGATATAGGATACTCATATCATAATCCTTGAGTAACTCTAACCACCTCATTTATCTGAGTTTAAGCTCTTTCTAACTAAACACATACTGAAGACTCTTGTGATCGGTGAACACATCTACATGAACACCATAAAGATAATGACGCCATATTTTCAAAGCAAAAACTACGATAGCCAACTCTAGGTCATGGGTTGGGTAATTCTTCTTGTGAACTTTCAATTGTCTGGCGACATAAGCTATAACTTTGCCATTCTACATTAACACACAACCCAAACCAACTCTGGACGCATCACAATATACAACAAAGCCTTGCGTATCTAGTAAGGTCAATACTGGGGCAGTAGTCAACCTATTTTCAATTCCTGAAAGTATTTCTCACAAGCTTCAAACCATTGCAATTTCACTGTTTTCTAATTCAACTTGGTCAAAGGGGACGAAATAGATGAGAACCTCTCTACGAACCTTCTATAATAGCCAACCAACCCCAAGAAACTCCTAATATCAATTGGAGATGTGGGTCTAGGCCAATTCTACACTACCTCTATTTTCTGAGTGTCAACTCTAATTCCATCACCGG
Source organism: Solanum stenotomum (assembly GCF_019186545.1). Classification (NCBI taxonomy): domain Eukaryota; kingdom Viridiplantae; phylum Streptophyta; class Magnoliopsida; order Solanales; family Solanaceae; genus Solanum; species Solanum stenotomum. The sequence continues at coordinate 12,357,568 of NC_064291.1, read as the reverse complement.
AAACAATGTGTCCTAATAATACCACAGACTCAAGCCAAAACTTACACTTAGAGAACTTGGCATACAACTCTCTATCCTTTAGAGTTTGGAGAACTACTCTGAGATGACTAGTACGATCTTCTTCATTCCTCGAATAGGTTAATATGTCATCAATGAATACAATAACAAACATATCTAAATAAGGCTTGAATACTCTATTCATAAGGTCCATGAACGCTATAGGCACATTAGTTAAATCGAACGACATGACCAGAAATTTATAATGACTATAACGGGTCCTGAAAGCTGTCTTTGGAATATCACATTCCCTTACTCTTAACTGATGGTAGCCAGATCTGAGGTCTATCTTAGAGAAACAAGTGGCACCCTGAAGTTGATCAAAAATATCATCAATTCTCGGAAGAAGATACTTATTCTTGTTGGTAACCTTGTTCAACTGACGGTAATCTATACACATCCCAAGAGAATCATCCTTCTTCCTCACAAATAAGACCGGAGCGCCCCAGGTGAGACACTTGGCCGAATAAAACCTTTCTCTAGGAGATCTTTCAACTGCTCTTTTAACTCTTTTAACTCTGATGGTGCCATCCTATATGGTGGAATAGATATAGGACAAGTATCAGGAATAATATCTATACCGAAGTCTATTTCTCTCTCAGGAGGGACTCTGAAAAGATCATCTGGAAAGACTTCTGGAAATTCTTTTACTACTAAAACTGACTGAATAAGAGGTATCTCAACACTAGAGTCATTAACTCATACTAAATGATAGACACACCCCTTGGAAACTAACTTTCTTGCCTTAAGGTACGAAATAACACAACCCTTAGGCACTGTTGAACTACTTTTCCACTCTATAACTGACTCAGTAGGAAACTGGAACTTGACAACTTGAGTTCTACAATCAACTGAGGCATAACATACATGAAGCCAATCCATACCAAGAATAACATCAAAATCTACCATGTCTAACTTAACTAAATCAGCCATGGTGCTCTTGTGATTGACAGAAACAGTACAATCACGATAGACTCTCTCTGCTAGAATAGACTCACCAACAGGTGTAGAAATACTAAAGGGCTCACTAAGTTTTTCAGGAAGAAAATCAAAATTCATCGCAATATACAGAGTTACAAAGGATAAACTTGCTCCTCGATCTAACAAAGCATAAACATCAAAGTCAAAGACTTGGATCATACCAGTGACAACATCTGGAGAATCCTCTTTCTTTTGCCAACTAGTGATAGCATAAAGACGGTTTCCTCCTCTGCCTACCCCTGAAGTAGCTCCTCTAGATGTAGCTCTATCTAATAGAGCAATTGAAGAAGACTGGGCTCTATTGCCCCCATTATCGTTACCCTACTTGTTCTTTGGCCATTCTCTCATAAAATGAACGTTCTGGCGATACTTGAAGCAACCAGTGGAGCCATCACGACACATCCTTGAGTGGTTCCTACCACACTTAGCACATACATGAGGCTTACTACCCCATTGTTCCATACTACCCTGAGAATAGGCAGGTTTAGCTCTGAAATTTTGACTATTGTACTCACCTTTGTTCGTTGGTGCAGGTGCACTAGCCGATGATGGAGTAGGTCCCTTTTGTTTTTGTTGGAAGGAAGACCGGTTCACATTATTCTTTTGCTGTCCAGACTCATTCCCTAATATATTAACCCTCTTATTCTTAAACTCTTCTCTATTCATCAGCTTGTCCTCCTCAACTTGTTGCACATGGATCATTAACCTTGTTATGTCTATATCCCCTATCAGCATAACTGCCTTGCCTTCCTTGATTGACAGGCGAGACAACCCAGCAACGAATAAACTCATCATGCTCTTCATGTCAGCAACCATCTCCGGGCATAGCGGGAAGGTTGTGTGAACTTCAGACTGTACTCATGAGCGCTCAAAGAATCCTGCTTAAGAGTGAGGAACTCTCGTACCTTTGCTTCTCTCAGTTCTCGGGGGAAGAAACGCCCCAAAAAGGCCTCCTAAAAACAAGTCCAACTCACAGGTCGTGCTCCCTCATCTCGGTTCTTCTTCCATTGATCAAACCAGATTCTAGCGACACCCTTCATTTGGTATGCAGCTAGTTCCACCCTCTCAGTATCAGCAACATGCATGATCTCAAAAACCTTCTGAAGCTCTTCAACAAAATTTTATGGATCCTCAGTAACACTTGAACCTGTGAAGCTTGGTGGATTCATCCTTAAGAACTCACGGATCCTTAAAGTGTCAGCCACTTCCTGTCGATTCCCTCTCTGTTGCCCAGCTTGGTTGGTCACAACTTGGCTCAACATCTGGATAACTTCATGAAATTTGGCTTTGGTGACCTCTCCGTAGGGTTGCACTTCTGGTGCATTAGGTACCCCTTGTTCCTGTGGTTCAACATTTCTTCTAGCAAGACGACCTTTGACAGCTCTTCGTGGAGACTTGATCTGAAAGACACGTGCAAGCACGAGTTAGTAGGAACTTTTTAGAGATAAACTATATCGCACGAAATGAGTATGAAAGAAATGGAATAATTCCTAAGTGTCGCAACCTCCTAATTATAGATGTGACGCGCTTCACACCGATAACTAGGACTCTACTGACACGACTTCATAGACTTACACTCTTGAACTCTATGCTCTGATACCAAGTTTGTCACGCCCCGAGCCTACACCCTGGGCGGGACTGGCACTCAAGAACCATTGTTGGCCCCAAGCCAACCCTTGGCCTAGCTTACTACTCAGCGGAAGACTTAAACACAAGAAAATAGTCTCAATTAATGAACTCATGAAATAAACTTAGAATGTCTTAAAAGAATCATTCAACTTGCCAAGATGGAAACTCAAGTCTCAAAACATAAGTTAATAATAAAATAGTGACAAATGAACTATCTATCTATGAAGCCTCTAAAACTGGGAGGGATGTCGGGATAAGACCCCCGATCATCCGAACGACTGAAAACTACTAAAGCAATGTAAATAGGGATCCTATGAAAAGCAAGAAGGCTCACCACGAGACTCTGAATGCTCAACTGGATCAGCGAAGCGCTGGATGCTGATCCTGGTTACCTGTATCTGCATCATAACAACGATGCATGCCAAATGGCGTCAGTACATTGAATGTACGAGCATGCGATGGGAATACTAAAACAAGACATAAGCTTGAAAAGAACTGAAAGAACAAACTTGGTCTCAACTGAAGTGAGCTGAACTAAACTCATTTCAATATAAAGCAATAATATAAATGCAATATAAACAAAAGCTTTTAAAACATTGTGTATATAATAATACAAAATACTTCTGTGGGAGTTTCTCTAATCGATAATCATCACATAAGATCTATTGTGATGATACAACATTTTGCCTGATGCTGCCAGGGCCGTCCTATACCTTGCCGAGGGTATAGAACTGACTACTACGGGGATCCACTAGTCTATGCTAAAAACCACTAAGGAATCATCTAAAAAGTATGACCCTTTTCTACCCATGATGGCTACATGGTTATGGGGGATGGGAATTGTCTGAACTCTCCCCCATATCGGTGCTCAATACTACTCCCAAAATATAATACTAGCTCTTATGTTTAAAAACATAACTTCTTTCTGTGGTTTGAGATAATTGCTCAAAACTTAGCTCAAAGGCTCTTCTTGGAAATCAAAGTTTCCTCTTTTGCTTAATTGTGAAAGCATTTACTCTTTACTGAAAAACTAGCTCAAAGGCTTTTTTGGAAATCAAAGTTTCCTCTCTTGTTTAAACATGAAAACATTTTACCCTTTGAAAATACATAATCCCCATATAATCTTTTGAAGAAATGAACTTCAATCCTTACTCTTTACTCAACTCAAAACTCAAGTCTTAAAACAAAGTTAAAACGTTTGTAAAAGACTTTTGGAAAACTCTATGAACTTCTCCTGACTTAACTCTTAACTTTCCTTGAATGAAATTATGGATTCAACGCTCATGATCTCATGTTATGGATGATTCCATGTTGTTTAGACGTATCTTAGAGTTTGCGAATCAACTAGAAAGCATAGGTACGTTTCAAGGGAACTAGTACGGAAAGAAGTGGGAAAGGGTAGAAAACCTGGCGTCCATGGCGCTCTGAGTGGCACGGGGCGCCAGAGCTGAAATTAAAGAACTGGGGTTGGGGTGCAGTGGCTGGCGCGGCGCCCCAGAGCCCACACTACAGAACACAAAGTGGGGCGCTTTGGCTGGCGCGAAGCCCCACCCCTTTCCCCAGAATTTCCCCAAATTTTTCTTGCTCGTTTTTCAACTCTAAACCCTTTAGATTCACTTGGTTCTTTTACAAACACTTCGATCAACTACATAATCAAAATATGCAAGAATCTACTCAAAACGACATATAATTTCATGAATCTAAATCATGAATTCCTCAACAACTTCAACAATCAAGAACCCAATAGAAACTTTAAACAATTCCCTCACGAACTCAATTTCTATCCTTTCAAGAACACAATTTTGCTGAATAAAATCATGATTGGCGCTTGGGTGAACTAACCCAACGCTATGTGATCTCACATACGTCATAGGGATCTCCCCTTGGCGAAATCTACAAGTAATTCTTCAAGAACTTGGCGATTCCTTGCTTCTTCTTCTCTTTTCTTATCTTCTTTTCTCTTCTCTCAAAACCCTAACTTAATTTCAATAGCGTAAACTGAATCTCATCAGTTGAGACCCCAACTTAATTACAAAAAACGAATTTAATTAATTGGGTAGTGAAAAGACCATAATACCCTTCTAAAATCCGGTTTTGACTTTCCTTAGCTAGACAACCCAACTTCAAATGGGCATATCTCTCTCATACAAACTCGAAACTGAGCAAACTAGGTGGCGTTGGAAAGATAATTGAAAGATCTTTCCTACGGTATCTTGTATAACACCTAAATCATCCTGATCTAGGAGTTATGGTCGTTTCAAGTTGACCCAAAACTCATACTTAACTTAACTTTGTCAAACTTTCCAATTTGATTATTTCCAAAAACGGTTTATTTCTAGTTCTAAGTCTTTCTAGTAGCGGGGTATTACAGCAACAAATAAGCAAGATATGTGAAGATTATCGCCAAATTTATTTCGATTACTGGAAAAGCGAAGAGACCAGCATTATGAAAAGATACGTAATACATAACGAGGTATAATCTACTGCAGAGGAGAAAATGGATGACATTGTCAGTAAATCTTAGATTACCTTACTAATACATAACGAGGTAAATTTAGAGGCATTTTTGCATTATAAACTACATTAGGATAAATATTTGAACTTTGTTTAATGAGTGATACGGAAGAATCCTCTATTTTGTTTTTTACTATTCATGTTTTAGTAGTCTCGGGCCAATGACAAGGTTACGATTAAAAGGGAATCAGATTCAAGGGAAGTAATTTTGATGGCACAAAATTCAACTTCCTACATAGAAGTAGCCCAAGTGGAACAACTGGATATTAAGGATTCAAGTTTAAATAGCTAATTTAAATAGATTGTTTTGTATTTATATTGCAATATTTTTCACCAATATTTCGAGATAATTTTTTGTATAGAATGTTAAAAAAATTATAAAAGAATGATAGACTCATGAATGATATTTTTTAGGTAGTATTTTTTTGTAGCGACTCTAGAAGTAATTATTTATATACATTATGGTTTAGCAAAAATTTACACATTATTTAGACAAACAAAAGTAATTATTTTATAAATTTCAAAATAAATGAAAGGAAAAATTATGTATAGATAAACATGTATATAAAGAGTTCAACTTACTGAATCAAATTTTCTTTTCGTTACAAAAATAAGGAGCATAAGTTTAGCGATATAAATAATATTTTCGGAAGATGAAAGACTCTTAAGAGACTTAAAATTATAAAAGTTATAAAACTTAAGTACTAATAATAAACTTCACTAAAACTTGAAATCTGAAATATATAGTTATTAGGATGACACTACAAAAAATATATAGAATATTTTAAGTACTCAATTATTTTAAAAAGTTATTTATTGAATTTAACGAGCTATTATGATCACGGAAAGTCCGGCTAAGTTCACTAGTGAAAATTATATTGTATGAGACAGAACGTTGACTACTCATAAAACTCACATGTCCATATATAAAATGAGAAAAGCGAAATGATAATGGGTTGATGGATGGGTATTGGGTAGAATATGCTAGGAGTGATTAGACAAGATGAGGAACGAGGATATATTGGGTAAGCTAGAAATTGTTGACACCATGTTTTAGTCTACCACTATTTACTTAATTAAAGAGTCATGCCTTTTGAATTATCAATAAATGAAATAAACATTTTATTTCGTAAAATAAGGCATTTTTCAAAATTATTTGTCATTTTTTACAAAATGACGCGTAATATATCATATATATTTTACATAATCTTAAGTGTCAATTTTATTTATAAGTATAAATTATATTTTTATATATATTTCTTAATTAAAAATCAATTTGTTCCAAACTGAATATTATTTTTTATATTTATATTAGGTTTAATTAAGCTATATTTATAGATAAGCATTTCATTGTTTTTTATATTTTATGTATTTAAATTTTAAGTATTAAATTAATTTATTTAATTTGGTATCAAATATTTATTAAATTGACAGAACATAAAATGTGCAATATAAATTGAAATGGAGGAATAAGAAAGAAATTTCATTCAAATTCATTCTTTTCTTTAAAAAACGCAAGAGAACTTTAATTGATTAAAAAATTATGCTAATTAATGACATGAAAATATTGATATAATATTGATTGACGAGACATACGACAAAGCTAATCTTATAATAAATCATACAGTTAGAACTGTAGAGTCTAAGGACTTAAGGTTGAGCAAAATTAAAACAGAGTAAATGAAGTGCAAGTTTAATGACACAACACATGAGATAAATATGAAAATTAAGATTAATAAATAAGTCATCTCTCGGAGAAGAAGCTTTATGAATTAATTTTAATCAATAATGCAAGAAAATGAGAAGATCGAAAAGGATGTCGCACATCTTATATATTGGAGCGAGGTGGATAAAATGAAAACTCGAATTTGGTTTTTTATACAATAAGAATGTACCACCAAGACTTAAAGTAAGCTTTATAGAACAATTATTTAATCAAATATATTGTATGAGGCAGAGTGTTGATCAGTAAAAAAAAAAACACACATATCCATGATATAAGATAAGAGTAGCAAAATGATAATTATTTCGACAGATGTGTGAACACACTAGAAGAGATCAAATAAAACTAGATATGAGAATACATTGGGCAAGATAGAAATGGTTGACACCCTATTTTGGTCTCCCAGTGTGAATCCATTATTGCCACTTTCAATCATTGCCAATTGACCACCACAAAAATTGGAAGGAACATTCAAATGTAACAATTACCTGAAAGAAGCATTCTTTGTCGACGGCGGAGGTGATGAGTATTCTCCTGACCTTTTTCTTTTCTATTTCCCTCAAAGTATAATCTAAACACGGTTAAACCTCTTTAACTTATCTCTAACATATGGACCAAGTGGTATAGGGTATTATAAATTATGGACTTGGCCCATTGACCACCTATTAAAATTATTTAAAATTTACTTGCTAATTAATTTACTATAGCTGAGCGAATTGTTCAAAATTTCCAAATCAATTTCACTGACTTAATAGAAATGACCCAGGACAACTATCGAAAGGGGTACAAAAATGATAATTTTATGAAAATTTCTATAAAATGACCATTCGGGTCATTACAAGGCAAAACCATATTGGCAAGCCTAAGCCACTTGGGCGACCATCAAACCAAGTTTGGGATGGGCATCGCCATTTTGGCGAGCTCAAGCCACTTGGGCGAGCATCAAATAAAATGTGGTGATAAAGAAACACTTGGGCAATGCCAAGTGCATTTGGGCGATCAAGCATGGCCACTTTTGGGCCAGTTGTTAAATAAGCCACTTTTGGGATATGTGTGTAAAAGCTAGGCCATATATGGTTGTCTTAGTCATTTCATTCCCAAGTTTTGATAAATTGAGAAATTGTCGTGAATATTGTAGTTGACAACCATAACTTAAGCATTTGGGTTGATTCCCAAATGAGGTTCTCAATCAATAGGTGGATTCCTACTGGTTTAGTTGAGTGATTAGGAGTGACTCCTCTTTATTTCATATTAACTTCTTCTAGTTTGATTAATCATCGAGTCATCAATTTGTGGATTCATTTGGTTTCTCATTGTTTGATTGAACTTGGATTATTGGTTAATTGATTGTGTTCAGCTGGGAGGTGAGGGTATCATGTCCCTTGTTACCCATAAACTCAATTAATTGTTGATAATCCACATATCTTTTATTATTTCAATTTCCATGTTGATTCAAATTATAATTGTCCAATTAGTTTCGTATCAATTAGGTTCGAGGTGTCAATTTTAGTCTAGATGGACCTTTACTTTGGGTTCTGAGGCTTCCGGACTCATTTCAAGCTACCTTATGGCTTTTAGCTAATATAGAGAATTAGGTGTGGGATCCACTTTTTTAGAGAAACAACGTTCATTGTAAGTTTGACCTTTCCATTGAGTCCAACATATTAAATTTGGTGGGGTAGCATAGTTCGTTTGTGTGCACGGAGTTTCGAACAAATATTGAGACCTCAGTTAGAGCATTTCTCAATTTCAAGTTTGAGCATGTGCAGCCTTTGCTACTGCACTATGATTTTCTCTTTGTGACGCGAGCTTGGCATCACTTTCGCAAAGTTCATTTTCCTTTGCCTCGGTGATCTCGACTCTTGGGCTCAACGATCATGATGAACAAATGTAAAGCTTATTAACTGGTAGTTGAACAATTTTCAGGTCATTTTGTCTTAGTTGTTTACTACATATCAGCTGGTGTGAGCTCATTTTAAAGGAAATCAGTGAGAATTGTTGGTAATTGACTAAACATCATTGGAAGTGTGACAGGATCGTTTATATCATGTTTATCTTGTAAGTTTTCATCGAATTCTCTTCTTTTAATTTCTAAATGTGTGTTCTTAAGATTTATGATCCTGGACTATTTTAAGATTTGTTTATGCTTTGATTGTGACCATCATCATACCCTTTAAGGGTGACACTTGGAGGAAACCGAGATCATCAACACCAAAGCTCAAGGTGCAATGCCTACGGTCATAATAACTCTTTTGCCTTCTCTAAGCTTCTCGTAGCCTATCCTGAATCACACAGACTCTATCCAACGCCTCCTAAAGCAAGTTTGTACCATGTGGCCTAGGCTCCGAAGCCTCAAACCAACAAACTAGAGATTGATATCGTTTGGAAACCCCATTTCTTTTGTACTTTATTCCACAACTTTCTTTTTCATTCTTTTTCTTTCTCTTTTCTCTCTTTTTTTTATATGGAGGGGTTCCATTTTTTCTCAAAACCATGGGTAAGAGGAGACTTTCCTTGCCCTTATCTTTTCACACACCCCCAACTTACGCTTTTGGCCTAAGTTGGCTATTCAACTAACCACAGCTTCATGAGGATTATGGGTGATGGATAAAGAAAGGTCTAGTTTACATCAAGTTTTTTCCAAAGGAAGGTAAGGCTCAAGGGGTGTTCAAAAGCGGTTCACACACTCACAAGGTAGGTCACAAAAGAGGTATATGTCAAATTGGCTCACACTCTTAGAAGTTGCCTAAGATCATATGAAGAGATAGCATCACTTAGTTGACCGGACCAACGGGATAAATTCTAGGGTCCATCATACATAGTTCACAGGTAAGCTCATCACACCAGGCATTGATACTATAAATTAAACAAGACTTCACACTTTCGCTAGTGTGCAATGATCATCACAAGAGATTCGATTCGATACTAGGCTAGTCATAATGAGATGCAAAGAGTTCATATATTGTCTATGAAACTTCATTTGGCCTTATCGTAGCCACGCATTTATGTTCGTTCGATTGAGAGCATTATTCAAGTCATCGATATTGATCGGAATTGAGACTCTAATTTTGCAAAAGAACTGCCACATTCAACACACAAGAGGTGGCAAAAAAATTTGGACGGGTCAAAATCATTTTGCAATTTAAAATAAGAGATTTAAAATAAAAAGAGCCACAAGCCAAACATCCACGCAAAGCAGTGTAATAACACAAGCTCAAACATCCACGCAAAGTAGTGTAATAACACAATATTAGCTCACAACCCAAAATATATAATCAAAATAAATATGCACAAAGGTAGGTCTTGATGCTTATCGTGACCAACGACACTATCCTACGGTATGAGTGTCTACGATCGTCGATAATATAGTAATCCAACCAAGGGTTGGGGTCGTGTCCCAAGGGAGTGGTTTTGAGAATTAGTAGCCAATTAGAATTTCGTTTGAATTAGTCGTATCTAAAAATATTTACGATAAAATACATTGTAAATTAAAGGGGGTGACACAGAAGTGTCAAATATCAAAAGGGGTTCTGTAACAAGTGATAAAACAACAAACTAAACAATAAAATAAAGTATGGGGGAAGGTTCTTGGGATGTGACTGCAATACAAGTTGAGATAAATCGTTGGGTACATGCTTTCAATAGGAAATTTGCAAGACAATAGTGACTAGGCTAAGATTTAAATGGAAATAAGTTCCCTCTCGGGCAACTTACCCCGTTTCAAATGTGTTCCTCTCGAACACCCATTTGCCGCATGAAGACCAACCTACGTCTTACCCCACTCACTCTCTCGAGTTGAGTGTTAGGATATGGGACTAGGGATCACCCTCTTAGGCTGAACCTCATGTTGACCCACTCCTTAGGCCATCAGTCTAGTGGTTTTGGTTTCGCGACCTCCCTCTCGGGCAAGCCGAAAACACATGGGTGACTTTGTATTTGCAACTACAAACCCTTTAGATTAAATCACAACCACTAGGTGAAATCACCATTAAAATACTTCTAACCTATCAGCAAGCAAGACCCAACAAGAATATCAACCCATATTTTCTAAATCACACCCCAAAAATGGGGTTTTTTTAGCCACACATCAAGAAATAAGAAATTATACCTAACATGATAAAGAAATCAACTAGGTATAAGAAATTAAACCTTGAATTAAGCTACGGAAGAAGAATAAAAAAGACCCAAATGGGGAAGATGAACTCCTTTCTTCAAGTCTCCACAAAACCCTCTCCAAACTTGAGAGAAAAATACAGAAAAATACTATAGACTAATAATTTTTATTCTAAAATGTTCCATACTAAGACTACAACTCTAACTAGTATTTATAGTTTTCACAGATTGTGTTGTGGAGGATCGTTCGGCGACATTAGTCGAGATCACCGATGAACTCGGCGATCCGCCCTTTAATCAGCTCATCGCCTTCAGTGTCTTGCCTTCAACATCCTCATATTCTGGATCATTGGGCGGTACGGTACTGCTTTGTGGAACTATTCAGCGACTCACCGACTGCTCCTTTCCTCGCCTTTCCATCCACTTCCTTCAAGGCTTCGCGTACTGGAACAAAGGGCGGTGCATGTCAATTCGGCGACTCGCCAAGTTGGACTCGGCGATCCGTAAACTTTCTTTTCTTTTTCTTTTCAGCCCTTTTTGCTCTGTTTTGTGCCTAAGTGTCCATGTTTCTAGTAAAACTTCAAATACCTGAAACTTAAGCATTTTAATCAGGTATTGAGATAAAACAAGCATTCGAGGACACTATTTCTATTAAAATAAAGCCCTAAATGACTCCAATTTGTGGACTCATCAGGCTTCACCCCGCTATAAACAAAAATCATTTGTCCTCAAATGTGAATAGAAGTATCCAAAAGTAAAAGTAAGTAAGATAGAGAGAAAGGTAAAGAAAAGTCTTGTCTATGCAGTCTTTCCATTTGTCGGGGCCTCAGTGCCCGGTGTAGTAGTATGGAGTTGGGCATCAGTGCCCGGAGTTACCTCAGAGGGAATAGCAGTGCCAGATCCACTAAGGGCTACTGTGGACATTTCAGTCGGTGATGTATGGATCACTGGCTTCACAATTATCCTCACAAGAGCTGAAAAATCTCTAAATATGCTCTGCTCTTGGCTCTCCATCATCTCCTCCTCATGTACTGTTATCATCTCCTCGCCGGTCTCTGCATCCGACTCCTCATATATTGTGCCACCCCTCTGTACATATCCGGTGGTAGCCAGAGAAATCCCCAAGGTCTCAGGCATATCCTCGTCATCTGCACCCCACATCAATAAGGTGAAGTCAGTAGACTTCAAATAGTCTACGTCCTTCCTCAAATCTGCCACTTCAGCTTTCAAAGCCGAAACCTCAGATGTCTTCCTCTGTCTGCTCTCACAAGCAGTGACTCTAGTAGCTAGATCATCAACAGAGGCCCTAAGGAGGGTCAGTGCAGCCAAGATAGCACCATCGATCATCCATAGAATGGATCTCTCCAATCGAGTCACTCTCACATCCGCTGAATAGGCCCGTTGTCCCATCTTCAGGATCATGGACGGAGTAATCCTGGTAGGCTAGGAGGAGGAAGATGCACCTGGGACCTGTGAAGAAGAAGAAGGAGCGGATGTACCTGAATGCTTAGAGGTCGGAGTAGGCGAAGGTGCCTCTGCTGGTAATGAGTCAACATCAACTTTCGGGGAAATAACTGCCGGAGCTGCTCTCCTCCTGTCAACCTCCTCTCTGTGAACTCGGCCTCAATACACCGAATGTCAATGGAGAAAGACGAGGTGACCTTAATATCCCTCGTAGTGTCCCGAGGTACTCCAGCACGCTGGCACAACTCCGTGATCAAGACTGGGAATACAAAGAAGTCAGATTTTGCTTGGCCTTCATGGCCATCTCTTGTGAAATCAGCAGCCCCAGATCGATGTGCCTCCTGGACATGATAGAACCAAGGTAAGCTGCCTTAGGATGGCACAAAATGGACTCATTCTGGGATGGCATGATGGTGTTGCTGATGAAACCAAACCAGAACCTGGCAGCGATGTTCAAGTCCCTCTTCTCAATAGGTGCCCTTGCATCCAACCACCTCGGGGTGGTGTCAGAAATCAGAGGAGCCAGCCAACTTTTCAGGTCATCTAGGTATTGAACAATAGGCAACCCTTCATAGGGAAGTACAGAGTGTAGCGGTCTACCCAATATAATGTTAATATACTTGTTGCGGCACTCAACTTCCTTGCCTCTGACCATGACCGACTTTACCGGTCTAAAATCGTTTGCCTTCTTCTTATTCTTGGGCACCAACTCTCCATAAGCTGTGTAAAATTCCCTAACCCAATAAGGAATGTAAGGGCCTCCGAGTCTTGTAAACTGCTCAAACTCATGGTATCGGAGGGTGTCAAACACATCGGGATGCTTGCCTTCCAGCCACTCCGTAGATAATAGCTTTTCATCTAGGATGGTCCGTACCCCCTCACCTTTCAGTCTGTTCAGTAGTCTAGGAGGAGTAGCGATAGGGATTGCAGGTGTCTGCACTAGCACGAAGTCTGTTGCCAGAGGAGTGGCAACTGAGGGAATATTAGTGGATGTGGACTGAGATCTGGCCTGGAGTTCATCCCTTCGGTTTATCAGAGGCTGCTCATCTTCTGGTTCTGAAAAATTAGCTTGGATTTCAATAGCTATTCCATTTCTAGCTATATTCTTCTTTCTTTTGCCTTTATCTCCCGGTGAGAGTTCTTCTCCTCTCCTCTTAGGAGGATTTAACCCCCCCTCGTTTATGGTTATGCCATGTGCTTTCTTCTGAGGTTGCGTGGTTAGATTTTTGTGTACCATATCTGTAAGAGATCGGGACAAATTAGTAGAAAATTCAAACATAAACGCAGAAAATTTATTGCAGACAGGCTTGCCGATCTATTCGGCGAGTCACCGAACCTCTTCGGCGAGCTAAGTCGGGCTCGCCAAAGGGGTTAGCTTAAAAATTATAGCAAGTTGACGATGGAAGGCCCTTTCGGCGAATCGCCAACTACTATCGGCAATCCTAGGTTAGTTCGCCGAAAGTTACAGTGCAACAGAGGTTCAGGGGAGCATACAAAAGGGGATCAAGAGTACTTTCATCGAGTCGCTGAGTGCTTTCGGCGACCAGAGTCTTCTCACCAAAAGTTACAGAATCAAACAACACATAAAGCATGAATTTAAAAGTGAGATGGGGTTATTATGTGAACTGACGAGTGGTTCGGCGAGCTCGACCCAACTCGCCAAACGGCTCAACGTGCCCATTTTCAATCCATCTTCTCGAATTCAACCCCGCAACCCCCAATAACAAAATCAAAGCATGCACTAATAAAATTCAAACGAGACTCGTACTACCTATCACCCCGGGATACTCAGATTTTTCCCGATTTTACCAAATTTAGCCATTTGACGATATTTGCTCTTAAGAGTGTTGTCACCCACTCTATCATTGAGCAATTTTCGTCATTTAGCACAAACATGGGTTACTCAGACTTCACCAAAACAATCTAAACGACAAGCAAGCACAACTCATTGAAAATTCATTCATTTAAAAGCACAAAAATTATGGAAATTTGACGATCAAAATAATAAGGGTAAGATTTGCAAATTGAAATAGGCATTTAAGCATTCTAATTCTATCAGAGAGGTACATCACACAACAATACAATACAATCATTGCAAATGAGTACACAATTTTTTAATGTAAACGCGGGATTTAGAAACCAACCTTAAATGCCGATTAAAACGTGATTGAAAAGCTAGGCGGCAAAGAAATCCTAGTTCCGAGAACCAATCAACAACTAAAATACTAATGGAATATAAAAATATTGATATTACTACCTTGGTGTGAGTTTGTGAAGTTTAAAAGCGAGGGAAAGTGAAGAAGTTCATATTCTGAGAATTTGGCCATTATAAACCGTCTAGTTCGCGTCCATTCGGTGATGTTAGTCGCACTCGCCGATCCACTCAACGACACGCCGAGTGGTCACTTGGCTTGCCAAGTTTTACAGGACCTTCCGTCAAAGTGAGTTCCAAATAGTGATCTTCATCAGGCACGCCGACCTCTTCGGTGATTCGCCGACTGACCATTTTATTCGCCAATATGTATTTTCCAAACACTTTCAGCATCTAAACCCTCACCACTAACACACCATTATTTATAAAAGCAAACTAAAGCATTTAAAACCTTGGGTTGCCTCCCAAGAAGCACCTTAGTTAACGTCGTGGCACGACGCGAGTTCTTACTCACTCTCCATTGGTGGGGTTGGTCCTAGTGTTACTAGGTAACCCCAATAGTTCATTTGAGTGAAGAGGAGGCACTGCATAACTCATGAGTGTCCTAATTAGCTGGATCGATCTAGAATGGGAGCCAATCATTTGATTCAACACTTCAACATTCTCCTTCATCTTTTCCAATATTCGATCTTGTCCGGTGATCTTTTGGACAATTATTTGGAGTGTGTCCTCGACACGATTGTTCTCCCTGTCTCTAGTCTGCTTCCGCTCATGAGGGGGTATGTACCTTCATTGGCTTTTACACTGGTTTTCTATCTCTAATATTTTGGTGGCTAACTCGTTCAGCTGAGTTACCAGTGCCGTTAACTTGAAGTCCATCTCGACTTCTTGACTCGTCTAAGCTGAATTGCTACCGTTTCCCTCATCCATGCTCAGGGTATCTTCCTATATCAACAACTTCAAAGAAAAACAAAACTAAAAATAAAGTTAGTAAACGACGACTATCAAAAGCAAAATTCATCTTAACCAAAAGTTTTCACGTAACACCACTGCCCGGCAGTGGCGCCATTTTGATATTTGCGTAATCAAGACATAACTTCCAATGCAAGTGTCTACGATCGTAAAATAGTAAAGTAACCCAACCAAGGGTTGGGGTCGAGTCCCAACGGAGCGGTTTCTGAAAATTAGTGATTAAGCGCGAAAGTTCTAAAGCTAACCGTAGCTAAAGACTTTATCGAATGAAGACATGACAAATTATAGGGTTTGACACGAGTGTCAGTTATCAATGGGGGATTTGTAAGCAAGTAAAAAGCAAAATCAGCAAAAATAAAAAGAGATACAATTATGAAGATGGGATTCTTGGGATGTGATAGGAATACGGGTAAGACTAGACTACTGGTTACATACTTTTGTTAGTAAATCCGTTGAGTATTTGTGACTAGGCTAGACTATAGTGGGGGTAAATTCTCTCTCGAGCAACTTACCCCGAATCAAATGGGTTCCTCTCGGACACCCACTTGCCACATGAAGAACAGCCTCCGCCTTAGCCACTCACTCTCTCGAGTTGAACCTCATGTCGACCCAATCCCACCGGCCATCAATTTAGTAGTCTTAGTTTTATGACCTCTCTCTCGAGCAAGCCAAATACACAAAGGTGAAATCGTATTTGCAACTACATTTTCATTAAGTTCCACCACAACTACTAAACGAAATCACATTTACACAATAAATAAACCATCAACAAGCAAGACCCAACATATAATCTAACCCGTATTCACAAAATCACACTCCAAGAATTGGGGTTTTAGCTACACATGTAAAAGAGGTAAAAATGTATACCAATCTCAGTTTCCATCAATAGGTATGCAAGATTAAGTCTTAAAACAAGTCAAAAGTGAAGAACCCACAAGACCCAAGTCCAAAATCTTGGAGTTGAAACCCTTTGAATCTTCAAGTTCTTCAAAATCCTTTCCAAGCTTAGAGAGACTATTTTAAGTCTGCTATTAAAACTTAAAAATAAAACTTGCTAATAATAATTTCTACTCTGATACTAAGCTACAAAACTCTAGCTAGTATTTATAGTTTTCAGGAAATGTGTTGCGAAGGATCACTCAGCGAAGTTAATCGGGATCGCCAATCAAATCGGTGATCCACCCTTTGGTTTAGTTCATCACCGTCTTGCGTTACCTTTCAGCATCATCATATTTTGGATCATTGGGTGACTTAGTACATCTTCAAGGAACTGCTCGGCGATACGCCGACTGCTCCTTTTCACCGCCAATTTGATCCGTTCTTTCAGGGCTCAACACACTGGGACAAAAGGCGAGGATAAGACCTTTTGGCGACTCGCCGAATGGATTCGACGATTCTCAGATCTTCATTTCTTCGTTCTTTCAGCTACTTTTGTTGCTTTTTTGCTAAGTAGTGTCCATGCTTTCCCTCAAACTCCAAATACCTGAAACTTAAGGGTTTTCATCAGATATTGAGATAAAATATGCATTTGAGGACACTAATTCTATCAAAATATAGCCCTAAATGAGTTCAATTTGTGGACTCATCATCATTCTTTCGATCATGACACTCATCTCAAATTCAAGCTTAATGGTTATTACTAAACCCGAATATCAATATAATTGCTCGCCTTCTATACTATACCTCATTACTTAATCAGTTCTATAACCTTCTGAACAGCATGACCCTCTCAAACAAATCATAAGCCTAGCTTAGATCTATCACTTTATGAATATTATGTGTGTCTATTCAACACATATATTAAGCCTACTCTATCACGATGGCACATCGACATCAACTCTATTATGGTTAAAAAGATATACTCTATCTCATCTTGACTAACAACTCTTACTCTACCTCCTATCATGAGATCTTCACAACTCATCACTTCTTAGTCTACCCATAAGGGAAAACTCCTTATCAATAACTTACTGGGCGCATGACTATAATAACATAGCCTGCCTCATCACTATCTCCCTTTCTTGGATTACTAAACCTATGCATACTTTCCTCTAATTCTGGGTTCTTTCACTACTACTGCTCATGATCTCGTAACTCATGCTACCTTTTCAGGTGAAAATGCTACCCAAGCTCTACAACACACTTCCCCATAAGGATCTCATCTGAAACAATATTTAGAGAGGGGAGTACACTTGACTTTTAGCTCAAACGCACGATTCATATGAATATGAGTGCATTCCTTTAAAACTCAATACTAAAGCTCACTCACAGGCTTCTCTCAAGCCCCATAAAGGATTGACTTTGCTTCTCAACCACCTCTAGTATGATGGGTAGTCGAATGATTCTGAGAAACGCACGAGTATGAATAAATCTCTATGACTTAGCTTTATTGCATGATTAAGATTATGAAAGAAGGGAAACTTTTCTTAAATGTCTATAGTCCCTCGTTTATAGAAGTGGGGACCTCATAACTATAAACAACTCCCTACTAACACGGCTTCATAGACACCCTAGGACACTTAAAATCTGTGCTCTGATACCAAGTTTGTAACAATCCGAGCCTATACCCTGGACATGGCCGGCACTCGAGAACCATTGTTGGTCCCCAAGCGGACCCTCATCTTAGCTGACCACAAGCGGAAGACCAAGTCAAGGATACAAAAGCTTAAAAACTAAATAAAATTAATGAAACTTAAATACAAAGCTTTAACTCGAATGATTTACTCTGAATATAAATAGAATATTCAATTAGCCAACAATAAGCAATTCAAGTCCTTAATACCTTTAATAAGATAAATGAAACAGCCTTCTCAAACTCTACTGTGTATATATAAAGCCTCTAACTGAAAAAGATGGAAGTCAGGACAAGACCCACAACATCCTAACAACTGATATAACTGAAAGTACAAGTGGAACCCTCCGAAAGATAGAAGGCTCACCATAGCTAACTCGAACTCCATGTGGTATTAATGAAGCTCCTGTTGATGATCCTGAATACCTGTATCTGCATCATGAAATGATGCAGGACAAATGGCTTAGTACACAGAATATACGAGCATGTAAGGGGAATTCTAAAGCATAACATAAGCTTTAACTGGTGGAATAGAAACATACTTACCTTTTCTCAACCCACTCAACTCAATGATAAGATATTCAACTGAGTGAAATAAGGCTCAACTCAACAATAAGATATTCAACTCAGTGAAATAAGGCTCAATCTCAACAATAAGATACTCAACTCTAGGTACTCAACTCTAGATACTCAACTCTGGATACTTAATTCTGGATACTCAACTCTGGATACTCAACTCTATATAAAGCGACAATACAAATGCAATATATGGGAAGCTTTTAAAATAGTAGAAAGCAACTCAATGTATTGAAAAATACAAAATAACTCTCTGTGTATATAAGAATACACAATAAACTTTGTTCGTATATAAAGATACAAAATATCTTTATGTATATAAGAATACAAAATATAAATGTGGGAGGTTCTCTAATCGACAACCATCACACTGCCAGGGCCGTCCTATACCTTACATGGGGTATATAACCTAACTACTAAGTGGATCCACTAGTCTATGCTAAAAAACACTAAGGAATTATCTAAAAAGTATGACCCCTTTTCTACCCATGCTGGCTACATGGTTTATGGGGGATGTGGGTTGTCTAAAACCCTCCCTCATATCGGTGCTCAATACTACTCCCAAAATATAACTAGCTCATATGTTTAAAAACATAACTCTTTCTATGGTTTGAGATAATTGCTCAAAAACTAGCCCAAAGGCTCTCTAGTAAAATCAGTGTTTCCTCTATTGATTATATGTGAAACCATTTATTCTTTATTGAAAAACTAGCTCAAAGGCTCTTTTGGAAATCGGTGGTTCTTTTGTTGTTTCAATGCAAAAATATTCACTCTTTGGGAATACATAGTCCTCATATACTCTTTTGAAGAAATGAACTACACTCTTTACTTTTTACTCAACTCAAAATTCAAGTCTTAAAACAAGTTTACTGCATTTGCAAAAGACTTTTTAAAATAGAGTTCATGCCGAATTATGGACGTGAACGACTCAATTCAAGGTTTTCAATAACGATAGATAGAACTCAATAATTAGAACTCAAGAACTTCAATTATACTACTCAATTCAACAATGCTCAACTCAGAGGGTTCATGCGGAATTATGAGTATGAACTACTCAACTGAAGGACTCAAATATACTTCTCATATCAAGACTGCTCGACTTATAGGGTTCATGCGGAGTTATGGGCATGAAAAACTCAATTCAAGGGATTCATGGGAAACATGTAGTAGTCCTATAATTAGAAATATAATCTCAAAGGGGTTAGGAAATCAATACTCAAGACCTAGAACTTGAAGATACTACTCCTCTCAAAGGTACTCAACTGATGGAGTTCATGCGGAAGTTATGGGCATGAACGACTCGATTCAAGGGTCAAAATATCAATAAGGAACTCATGTATATGACTCTTGTCATTCTCATACTTAATTCCTAAAAACTTAGCTCGAACCAATAGTTGACCTCAAAGGATTCACAATTGAACTCAAAGGCTTTCTTGAACTCTACTCTTAACTATCTCTTGAATGTGAATTATGAATTCAAGAGTTATGGTTTATGATATAAAGGATCTCGTGATGATAAAGTAGACTCATCAATACATTCTTTTCACACTCATACTCACTTGTTCGAGTCTTGAAACAAGTTATTAGAAATTGTAGAAGACTTCTCAAAAAGACTCGAAGGGACTTTCTCAAAATATTCGAAAGAACTGTCAAGACTTACCTCTTAACTCTACCTTGAATTTGAATTATGGTTTCAAGGTTTATGATTAATGTTATGAATGATTTCTAGGTGTTTAGAAGTAGTTTAGAGTGTTTAGAATCAAAAGGGAGTGAAGGTACACTTTAAAAGAACTCAAACGAAGCAACTGACTGTAAACTGGATGGGCCAAGCGACCCTAGCGCACTGAGTGGCGCGGGGCGCCATCTCTTAAACTACAGAACATAATTTGGGGGACGCTGGCTGGCGCGGGGAGCCATGACCCAACCCAGAAAACCCGAAGAATTTCTTTGCTCGTTTTCTCACCCTAACTCACCTAGAATCAAACGGTTTCTTCCCCAATCGCTTGGATTCTTTTACTCAACATAAGTACACTCTAATCCACTCAATATAGCCCTCAAAATACTCACTTTCATCTCAAGAATTCATCAAAAACCCAACAAAACATGATTTAGAATGAACCTCAACAACACTTATCAAGAACTCATCAAGAACTCTACTCTTTCAACTTCAAGAATGAAATTTGCGTTGAGAATGACTTGATTAGTGTGTGGATGAACGAACCCACAATATGGAAGCTTACATACCTCTTAGGGATTAAACCCATGGCAAAAATCCGTAAGAAAACTCAAGAACTTCGATGAACGCCTTGATCCTTTCCTCTTTTCTCCTCTTTTCTCTTCTTTTCTCTTCTTGAACTCTCAAGTAAAACCCTAGGCATATATTAGGATTATAAAACTGAACCCAATCATATTAGACCCCTAAAACCTTACTAGAAATGAATTAAACCTAATTGAATAAGGAAAAGACCAAAATACCCTTTACTATTTTCGAGTAACTTTCCTTATTTGGATAGCCTGATTTCAAAAGGGCATATCTCACTCATCCGAAGTTGAAAATTAGCAAACTTAGTGGTGTTGGAAAGGTAATTCGAAGACATTTCATTTGATACCTTATGGCCCACCTAACTCATTTTGTACTAAGAGTTATGGTCGTTAAAAGTTGACTTAAAACATAGAAGAACAAAGGAATGACTTGAATGAATTCTCTTTAATTCTTCTTGGAACTCAAGGTGCTACATATAGTTTCCTTAAAACTCAAGAAATTTTAAATTCCTCGGTAAAATCCTACTCACAACGAAAGATGGTTAGGGTCTCAGATAAATAAATTCCTGGGGTGTTACAATATATATATATATATATATATATAAATATATGACATACGTCAACACGATCGTACCCTGAATATTTGGTTATTATGGGCTCAGATGTTGGTTAGGGAGACAAGTAGGATTTCACTTTAAGGTGGTAATTTGATTACCCATCTATCATAGTTATTTATGATTCTACGTTTTTCTTTACATACCAGTACATATCTATTTGTACTAACGTTCCATTACCTAGGGATGTTGCATTAGTGTTGTAGGTTCAGACAGAGGTCATGATCCACCTTTGTAATAGAGGTGTTGTCTCATCAAAGGATTGACAAACTTCATTCTTCCTAGAGCCATTAGTTGTCTATCGGTTTCGCATACTTATGTTTTGAGTATAATTTTTTATATTGTATGGTCCTTTTCCCTTTTAGTTGAATTGTAGTATTTGTGAGACTTCTGGACATGCTATATTGGTGTAACACCTCAGTCTTTGGAAAGAGGAGAAAGAACCTTTTGGGCTGAAGTTTGGTTTTACATGTCCCATCTACATGTTGTAAATGGAGACCATAGGAAGAGGGAAAACAATTTTTCAAAATCAAGTCCAAGTACATTTTTTAACGGTTCACAAGGATGACCCATCAGTCTTTATACGAGTCATAGATAGGTCTTGGAGATGGTCACAAACTTAATGAGATTTAAAAGGGTAAAGTTGGTTTCTACGATTGGTGTCTACGGACCGTAGGAAGAACTTTCAACCCTAGACAGGGTCAATCAAAATTTGGTCCAAAATTAGGGTTTCTAAACTTTTCTACGGTTCTTACTAACTATAGGTCCAAATCATAAATGGCTTCGACAGTTGTTTTAAGGGACTTTTGAGTCTTTTCCCTAATTTTTTCAAACCAAATCTATGTCTTTTTGTATTCTAACCTAACCCCTATATAAAAAATTTTAGGTCCTAAATCTACCCACTTCAACCTCATTCTCTTGACATTCCAAAAACTAACCAAATTCACTTCCTAATTTCCTCCCAACCTAAGAAGAAGAAGAAGAAGAAGAAGAAGAAGAAGAAGAAGAAGAAGACGAAGAAGAAGAAGACGAAGAGGAAGAGGAAGATGAAGAAGAAGAAGAAGATGATGAATAAGAGGAAGAGGAAGAAGAATAGGAAGAGGAAGAGGAAGAAGAATAGGAAGAGGAAGTGGAAAAGGAGGAGGAGGAGGAGGAGGAAGAAGAAGAAGAAAAAGAAGAAGAAGAAGAAGAAGAAGAGGAAGAAGGAAGAAAAAGATGAAGAGGAAGGAAGAAGAGGAAGAGGAAGAAGAAGAAGGAGGAAGAACAGGAAGAAGAGGAAGAGAAAGAAGAAGAAGAAAAGGAAGAGGAAGAAGAAAAAGAGGAAGAGGAAGAGGAAGAAGATGAAGAGGAAGAAGAAGAAGAAAAGGAAGAAGAAGAGGAAGACGAAGAGGAAGAGGAAGAGGAGGAGGAGGAGAAGGAGGAAGAAGAAGATGAAGAAGAAGAGGAAGAGGAGGAAGAAGAAGAAGAAGAAGAAGAAGAAGAAGAAGAAGAAGAAAAAGAAGAAGAAGAAGAGGAGGAGGAGGAGGAGGAGGAAGAGGAGGGAGAGGAGGAAGAGAAGAGAGAGGAGGATGAAGATATAGAGGAGGAGGAAGAAGAAAAATAAGGGAAGAAGAAGAGGAAGAGAAAGAGGAAGAAGAAGAGGAAGACGAAGAAGAAGAGAAAGAAAAAGAGGAGGAGGAGAAGGAAGAGCAGGAAGAGAAGGAAGAAGAGGATGAAGAAGAGGAGGAAGAAGAGGAGTAAGAGGAGAAGGAGGAAGAGGAAGAAGAGGAGGAAGAAGTAGAAGATGAAGAAGAGGATAAAGAA
The DNA here is from genome assembly GCF_019186545.1 of Solanum stenotomum. Classification (NCBI taxonomy): domain Eukaryota; kingdom Viridiplantae; phylum Streptophyta; class Magnoliopsida; order Solanales; family Solanaceae; genus Solanum; species Solanum stenotomum. The sequence continues at coordinate 12,334,136 of NC_064291.1, read as the reverse complement.
GAGGAGGAAGAAAAGGAAGAGGAAGAAGAAGAAGAAGAAGAAGAAGAAGAAGAAGAAAAAGAATAAGAAGAAGAAGAAGAAGAAAAAGAAGTGGAAGGAGGAAGAAGAGGAAGAAGAAGAAGAAGAGGAAGAGGAAGAGGAAGAGGAAGAAGAGGAGGAGGATGGGGAGGAGGATGAGGAGGAGGAAGAGCAGGAAGATGAGGAAGAAGAGGATGAAGAAGAGGAGTAAGAGGAGGAGGAGGAAGATGAAGAAGAGGAGGAAGAAGTAGAGGATGAAGAAGAGGAGGAACAAGTGGAAGAGGAAGAAGAAGAAGAAGAAGAAGAAGAAGAAGAATGAGAAAAAGAAGTAGAAAGAGGAAGAAGAGGAAGAAAAAGAAGAAGAAAAAGTTGAGGCAAAAGAAGAAAAAGAAGAAGAAGGAGAGGAAGAAGAGGAAGAGAAAGAAGAAGAAGAAGTTGAGGCAAAAGAAGAAAAAAAAAAAGAAGGAGAGGAAGAAGAAGAGAAAGACGAAGAGGAAGACGAAGAGGAAGACGAAGAGGAAGAGGAGGAGGAGGAGGAGGAAGAGGAAGAGTAGGAAGAAGAGAAGAAAGAAGAGGAGGATGAAGAGGAGGAAGAAAAGGAAGAAGAAAAGGAAGAAGAAGAAGAAGAAGAAGAAGAAGAAGAGGAAGAGGAAGAGGAAGACGAAGACGAGGAAGACGAAGACGAGGAAGAAGAAGAAGGAAGCTAGGATTCAATTCAAGTTTCCAATTCATCATTCATAGTGGGATTTTAGTAGCATGGTATGTGGGTATTCACCTATGGAGTCATTTCCTTCATGGGGTCCCCATGGTTCCAAAATTTCTCAATTCAATTTTAATTGTCTAAGTTAGGATTTTAATCCAATCTTTATGGGTTTCATTCAATTGTGATTGATTGTTGTTAATTAAGTCTTCTAATGCATGATTCAATGTTAAAACATGATATTTAGTTAAAACTATGTTGACTCATGCCTAAATTGTGATTTTCAATTATGAACCTATGATGAACTCATGAACTTATGAATTTAGGAAGGTAAGCAAGTTTTTATGAAATTATTATAAATGAGTTGAGGTTCCTTTGAAAGGAAAGTATAAATGTTATTGTAAGAGATTTTCTCACATGTTATTATGATCATGACTGTGAAAGGTATTTCTTACATATAGATTCGCATTGGTGAAAGTTTTACTCATCTATGTTGAATTATGTTTAGGTAGTTGTTTTATGTTTTGATCTTGAAAGATATAGATTGTTTTATCATTGTCTTTCCTATGTTAAATTTATATTTGACTTTTATCTATTCCATTGGAATATAGACTTAGGACCGAGAGGGCTTTGAGGTGAATGCTCAAATAGGGTAGTCTCTACTAGCAACCTCTAGTCCCAAACTATGTGCCCACTAAGGATTGTCTTAAATGAACTAGCTAGTGAATCCACTTTAACAAATGATATGTACAGAGTCTGCCTTGGAAATTAGGTTCCCCTTCTTTTGGTATGAGGTATATACCGGATTCCATGATATAGCTTTCATGGTCATATAGTCGGTTAAAACTAATATACCATAAAATGACTATGTTTTCTTCAAAGTTTTTCTCATGTCCTTTATGTTAATGTAGTTAATCATATTTCATGATTCACTTTTCATTTCTTCTTTAAGTATTTAAATGTTAAAAGAATGATCATGCCTATATGTTCTAAGTCATTCAGCTATTAAGTATATTATATGCATATTACCCTATACTTAGTACATTCCATGTACTAATACATACTTGTTCCTACATTGTTTCACTAATATAGGGTCTGATGCTTCTACCTCCCATACTCGTGGCTAGTTGGTTTCATTGGCTTTGAAGATTGGCTAATCCTTATGTTCTGAGGACCAAGATACTTTTATAGCTTTATGTCATTTCCATTTTCAGACTTTGTATGTGATGTATGGGTTACGTCCCAATCACTTTTATTATGATGTATTAGATGGCTTTTGAGACTTATGTTAGACTTTCGCTTTGTTAAAACTCTTTGAAGTATTAAATGCTTTGTTTGAATTCCTTAAATTCTATTACCTTTTATGATGTATGCTAGGTGGCTTGCGTAGGGTCTCTTGGGCTCCTATACACCATATTATGCATAGGGTATACTTTGGGTCGTGAAAGATTTGATATTTAGAATACAAGGTTTAGAAAAGTCCTAGAATGTCTCATAAGCCACGTCGAGTAAAGTCTTGTTCATGAGTGTGAATCACATATGTTTATGAATGGGAAGCTATAAGATGTATATGAAATCCCACTTCTTTCATCATTCTAAAGTCGTGTGATAGAGTGTAACTCTATATGTCTCTCTCTTAATCCTTATACGATATTTTTCAGGATATGGCCCCTCGAAAAGCATACGTTAAGAGGAATGTGAATGAGAATATGGAACAAAAAGCTCATCAAGAAGCTCCACAAGTTCTGGTGGACCCTTTGACAGAACAAGTAACTAATGCGGAGTTTTGAGTTGCTTTTCAAGTATTGACTCAAGCCATGACAGCCTAAGCCAATAAGAAGGTTGTGGTCCCCGTGAACCCAAATATGGGTACAACTGCAACTAGAGTGAGGGATTTTACTAGAATGAATCCTTTAGAGTTTCATGGTTCCTAGGCTGAGGAAGATCATCAAGAGTTCATTGATGAAGTGTATAAGATTTTGATGATCATGGGAGTGACTCCGGTGGAAAAGGAGGAATTGGCCGCTTATCAACTTAAGGGTGTTGCTCAATTTTGGCTCAACCAATGGAAGGAAGAGATGGCGGTTGATGCGGGTCCTCTTGATTGGGAAAGTTTAAGGTTGCTTTCCTTGATAGGTTATTTCCCCTTGAGATGAGTGAGGCACATGTGCTTGAATTTATTAAAATTCTCCAAGGGAATATGAGTGTGACGAAGTATGCCTTTAAAATCACTTTATTGTCTAGGTATGCTCCTACTATGGTAGTCAATCCTAAGGCAAAGATGAACAAGTTTGTTTTGGTGTGTCTGAAATGGTGGTTAAGGAGTGTCGTACCGCAATGCTCATTAAGGAAATTGACATTTCTCATCTAATGATTTATTCTTAACAAATTGAAAAGGATAAGCTCAAGGAAATTTCTAGGGAAGTAAGGAGGGTAAAGGCCGGTAATGGTGACTTTTCACATTCAAGGTCCGATGGATATGATCGTTCAAGGTTCCGACAAAGGTTTTCTGGTCAAGTCTCTTCCAATGCTCCGACTATTAAGTTCAACAAAGAAAGGGTGTCTAACCCTAAGCCTTAATGAGAAAATTCTAGTGGAAATGGATCTTTGGTTCCCGCATGCCAAAAGCATGGCAAGAGTCATCCAGGAAAAAGCTTGATGGGTACGGATAATTACTTTAGCTATGGTAAAAGTGGTCACTGCTTGAGAGATTGTCAGTCTAGAATGGAAAAGGTAAAGGATGGTAGGAAAGTTCTTCCTAGTGGTTCGGGTTCAAGTTCTCCAAAGTAAAATCAGTTTTATGCACTTCAAACTCGACATGATCAAAAGGGTTTTTCCTATGTGGTTACCAATATGTTGAAATTTTTTCATCTTAATGTTTATTCTTTGTTTGATCCCGGTGCTACTTTGTCTTTTGTGACGCCATATGTGGCTATGAGATTTGATGTTCTTTCGGATGTGTTGATAGACCCTTTGTTTCTCTACTCCTATTAGAGAATCTATTGTGGCTAAGAGGGTCTATAAAAGTTGTCCCATTTCCTTATCTCATAGAGTCACTCATGTTGATCTTATAGAGCTTGATATGTTAGATTTTGATGTTATTCCTGGTATGGATTGGCTCCATTCTTATTATGCTTGATTGTAGAACCTGTGCGGTCAAGTTTCAATTTACAAATAACCCCATCCTAGAATGGAAAGAGGGAAATTATATACCCAAGGGTTAGTTTATTTCTTGTCTTAAAGCTAGAAAAATGTTTTCTAAGGGTTGCATATATCATCTTGTTCAGGTTAGGGATACAAATTTTGAAACCCCTATCTTTGAATGGGTCCTCGTTGTAAATGAGTTTCTGGAAGTGTTTCTTGATAAACTACTCGGTGTTCCTTCCGAAAGGAAAATAGACTTTGGTATTGAACTTCTCTCAGATATGCAACCTAACTTTATTCCTCTTTATCGAATGGCTCCAGCAGAACTTAAGGAATTGTAAAATCAATTGAAGTATTTGTTGGATAACGGTTTCATCCAACCGAGTATCTCTCCATGGGGTGCTCTGGTTTTGTTTGTTTGTAAGAAAGATGGTTCACTTTGCATGTGTATTGACTACCATCAATTTAAGAATAAATATCCTCTTCCAAGAATAGATAATTTGTTTGATAGACTCCAAGGGGTAAGTAATTTCTCTAAGATTAACCTCCGATCGGGTTATCACCAATTTAAGGAGAAGGAAGATGACATTCCGAAGACGGCTTTTAAAACTTGGTATGGTCATAATGAGTTTTTGGTAATGTCGTTTGGTTTTACTAATGCTCCGACCGCATCATGGACTTAAGGAATAAAGTGTTTAGACAATACCTTGATATATTTGTGATTGTGTTTATTGACGAAATCTTGATTTACTCAAGGAGTGAGGATGAGCATGCCAATCATTTGAGGATTGTGTTGCAAATCTTCAAAGACCAACAACTCTTTGCAAAGTTTAGTAAATGTGAGTTTTGGTTGATATTTGTGGCTTTTATTGGTCATATCATTTCTGGTAAAGATATTGAGGTATATCCTAAGAAGACAGATGTGGTCAAGAGTTAGCTTAGACCTCCATCCTATTCGGATATTCGAAGTTTCTTGGGTTTGGTTGTTTATTATAGAAGGCTTGTGGAAGATTTTACTTTGATTGCCTCTCCATTGACAACATTGACCCAAAAGAAATTTAAGTTATTATGGTCGGAAGTGTGTGAGAAGAGTTTCTAAGAATTGAAAGATAGACTTACCTCTGCTCTAGTGTTGACTTTACCAAAACGGTCTGATGGGTTTGTGGTTTATTTTGATGCTTCTAGGATCGGGCTAGGGTGTGTTCTTATGTAAAATGGGAAGGTTATTGCTTATGCTTCAAGTCAACTTAAGATTCATAAAAAGAATTATCCTACCCACGATTTGGAACTAGAGACGGTTGTATTTGCCTTGAAGATTTGGAGGAATTACTTATATGGTGTACATGTTGATGTCTTTACGACCATAAGAGTTTGCAATATGTGTTCAAGCAAAAAGGATCTAAATCTTCGCCAAAGGAGGTGGCTTAAGTTGTTAAAGGATTATGACATGACTGTCCTCTTCCACCCCGATAAGGCGAATGTGGTGGCGGATGCTCTTAGTCGACTATCAATAGATAGTGTTGCTCATATTGAGGATAATAAGAAGGGGTTGGCTCGTGATGTTTATAGATTAGCCAAATTGGATGTTCGGTTGGTTGAGTCTAACGAAGGTGGTGTTATTGTTCATAATGGTTCAAAATCTTCCTTTGTGTCGGATGTGAAAGCCAAGCAAGGTCTTGATCTGATTTTGGTTGAATTGAAGGAAGCGGTGCTTAAAAAGTCCATTGAGGCTTTCTCCCAAGGGGGATATGGTATGCTTCGATATCGAGGTCGGTTGTGTGTTTGCAATGCTGATGACTTGAGATAGAAAATCTTATTAAAACCCATAGTTCTCAATATTCCATTAACCCGGGAGCCACCAAGATTTATTGTGACTTACGGGAGGTCTATTGGAAGAATGAGATGAAGAAGGGTATTGCGGAATTTGTTGCTAAGTGTCCTAATTGTCAACAAGTAAAAGTTGAGCATCGAAAGTTGGGAAGTTTGTCCTACGATATTAGTATTCATACTTGGAAGTGGAAGATTTGAATATGGACTTCATTGTTGGTTTACCATGCACCCGTCGACAACACGACTCGATTTGGATTATTGTAGATCGTATGATGAAATCGGCCCATTTCATTCCCGTCAAGGTTTCTTATTCGACGGAAGACTATGTTAAGTTGTATCTAATGGAGATGTTTAGGTTGCATGGAGTTCCCTTATAAATTATCTCTGATCGTGGTACCTAATTTACTTCTCAATTTTAGAAATCCTTCCAAAATGACTTTGGTACTCGTGTTAAGCTTAGTACACCCTTTCATCCTTAAATCGATTGACAAGTGGAGTGTACCATCCAAACTTTGGAAGATATGTTTAGAGCTTGTGTGATTGACTTTAAGGGTAATTGGGATGATCATTTGTTTTTGATTGAGTTTACTTATAATAATAGTTATCATTCAAGCATTGGTATGGCTCCATTTGAGGCTATTTATGGTAGGAGGTGTAGATCTCCTATAGGTTTGTTTGAAATTGGTGAGGTTGCTTTGATAGGTCCCGAGTTGGTACATGAGCCTATAGAGAAAGTTCGGCTTATTGGAGAAATATTGAAAACGGCTCAAAGTCGACAAAAGTCCTATCCAGATGTTAGAAGAATAGATCTTGAGTTTGATGTAGATGATTGATTTTACTTGAAAATTTCACTCATGAAGGGTGTGATGAGATTTGGAAAGAAAGGGAATAAGTTTAGTCCTCGATATGTAGGCCCATATCATATTTTGATGCTTATTGGGAAAGTTGCTTATGAACTTGATTTACCTAATGACTTATTATCAGTGCATCCGATTTTCCATGTCTCATTGTTGAATAAATGTGTTGATGATCCGATGTTTATTGTGCCATTGGAGAGTCGTTGTATAAAGGAGAGTCTGTCTTATGAAGAAGTTCCGGTTGAGATTTTGGACCGGCAAGTTAAGAAATTGAGGAATAAGGAAGATGCATCCGTAAAGTTCTTATGGAGGAATCAAAGGGTTGAGGATGTTATTTTGGAGGCCGAGGCCGATATGATGTCCCATTACTCCCATTTCTTTCCTTTTGATCCTACACTAGATTGAAGTATTTAGTTCATCATGGTTCATCCTTTGGTTTCATGTGTCTTAGTTGTTCTCATGTTTCCTCAGGCATGCATACTCATAAAAAATGGTTTTTGAGAAAATGAGTGAGCTTGATTAATTACTTCATGATTATTTGCTTTGAGTATGCTTTACATGTATACTTTATGAAATGATGTTTTGAATATGTTTTAGCTTGGGGTTAATGTTCCTCCTTGGTTATGTGCTTATGATGAAGTTGTTTTTGTTGGGCTGTTAACTCTCCTCCCCTACCTTTCTTGTATTTCTTTAGGTTCCATTCAAGGACGAATGTTCGTAAGGGGGAGATATTTTAACCACTCGGACTTTGGAAAAAGGAGAAAGGACCTTTTTTAGCTGAAGTCTGGTTTTACGGGTCTCGTCTCGAACCGTAGAAGCTTCTACGGGTCGTAGATGGCAACTATAGGAAGAAGGAAAATAATTTTCAAAATCAAGTCCTAGTAACTCTTTTTACTATTTGATAACTCATCATCCTTTGTATGAACTATAAATAGGTCAGGTAGGTAGGTCCCAAACTTAGTGAGATTTTATGGGGTAAAGTTGGTTTCTTCTATTGGTGTCTACGGACCGTAGGAAGACTTACGAGCCGTAGACAAGGTCCATCAGAAGTTTTTCCACTATTAAGGTTTCTGAACTTTTCTATGGTTTACTAGTACGGTCCATAGAACTTCCTACGGACCATAGGTCCAAACCATAAAAAGGCTTCGACAGTTATTTTAAGGGGCTTTTTGAGTCTTTTATCTAATTGTTTAAATCAAAACTATGTCGTTTTGTCTTCTAACCTAAGCCCTATATATATAAAACTTTTAGGTCCTAAAACTACCCACTTCAACCCCATTCTCCTAAATTCCCAAAACCTAACCAAATCCACCTCTAATTTCCTCTCAACCTAAGGAAGAAGAAGAAGCTAGGATTCAATTCAAGCCTCCAATTCATCATTCTTTATGGGTTTTAGTAGCAAGATATGTGGGTATTCACCCATGGAGTCCTTTCCTCCATGGGGTCCCCAAGGTTTCCAAATTTCTCAATTCAATTTCAATGTTTAAGTTAGGCTTTCAATCCAATCTTTATGGGTTTCATTCAATTGTGATTGATTGTTGTTAATTAAGTATTCTAATGCATGATTCAATGTTAATACATAGATTAGTTGAAATTATGTTGACCCTTGCCTAAATTATGATTTTTAACTATGAACCTATGATGAACTCGTGAACCTATGAATTATAAATTTGTGAAGGTACGCATGTTTTTATGAAGTTATTATAAATAATTCGAGGATGCATTGAAAGGAAAGTATCAATGTTATTGTGAAAGGTTTTCTTACATGTTATTATGATCATGATTGTGAAAGCTATTCCTCACATATAGATTCACATTGGTGAAAGGTTTTCTATGTTGAATTATGTTTAAGGATCTATTCTATGTCTAGATCTTTAAAGTTGTTGATTGGTATTTATCGTTGTCTTTCCTATGTTAAATTGATATTTGACTTTTATCTATTCCGTTGAGATTTAGACTTAACACCGAGAGGGCTTTAAGGTGGAGGCTCAAATAGGTTAGTCTGTAGTAGCAACCTCTAGTCCCAAACTACGTGCCCCCATAGAATTGTCTTAAATGACCTACCTAGTATATCCACTTTAGTAGAAGATGATATGTACAGAGTCTACCTCAACAAGTAGGTTCCCCTTCTTTCGATATGAAGGATATACTGAATTGCATGATATAGCTCTCATGGTCTTATTGTCGGCTAAAACTAATATCCCACAAAATGACTATATTTTCTTCAAAGTTTTTCTCATGTTCTTTATGTTAATATATTTGACCATATTTCATGATTCACTTGTCATTTCTTCTTTTAATTCTTTAAATGTTCAAAGAATTATCATGCCTACATGTTTTAAGTCATTCATGCTATCATGTCTATTTTATGCATATTATCCCACTTAGTACATTTCATGTATTAATGCATACATGTGCCTACATTGTTTCACTAGTGTAGGAATCGACGCTCCTACCTCCCATACTCATGGCTAGTTGGTTTCATTGGCTTTGATGATTGGTGAGTCCTTATGTTCCGAGGATCGATATATTTTTATAGCTTTATGTCAGTTTTTGTTTTCAAACTTTGTATATGATGTATGGGTTACGTCCCAATTACTTTCCTTATGATGTATTAGATGGCTTTTGAGACTTATGTTAAACTTCTGTTTTGTCAAAACTCTTTGAAATATGAAATGCTTTCTTTCAATTCTTTAAATTATGTTACCTTGTATGATTTATGCTTGGTGTTTTATGTAGAGAATCTTGGGGTCCTATTCATCATGTTACGCCTAGGGTATACTTTGAATTATGATAGTTGGGTTTTCAACTTCTATTTGTAGACTTGTCGGCTTATTGTATTTACGATTTCAGTTGCAGTTTTATCGGCCTACTAGTTTTTAATTAGTTAAGTTGTTCTTGTTTTCCCATTCATTATGTCATTGATATTATTATGACATCGTCGGTCCATTTATCTTACTTCATCTATTTATTATGATGGACTTACCGACCTTCATTATCCCCTTTCTATTATGTTTCAGTAGCTAGCTCAGTTAAATAAGACATCCAATGCTAGTTCCACCTCCCCTAATTTGGGGTGTTACAATATTGGTGTGGTCAAGATGAAGCGGAGGATTACCTCTGGAGTCTTGTGTGATAAAAAAAGGTACCATCAAAACTCAATGATTAGTTCTATAGAGTGGTTGTTAGACCAACTTTTTTGTATGAGGCAGAGTGTTGGCCAGTCAAAAATTCTCAAGTACAGAAGATGCATGTTGCGGAGAAGATGATGTTGATGTTGATGTGTGGTCACAATAAGAGCGATAAGATTAGAAATGAGGATATTTGTAACAAGGTAGGAGTGGCCTCCGTGGTGAACAAGATTACAAAAGTGAGATTGAGATGGTTTGAACATGTGAATTGAAGATGCAAAGATGCACTAGTGAGGAGGTGTCGGAGGTTAGTTATACAAGATACAAGGAGAGGTAGAAGTAGGCCGAAGAAGTATTGAGAGGAGGTAATAAGACATGATATGACCCAACTTTAAGTTATCGAGTACATGACCTTAGATAGGAGGGTAGAAGGTTAGTAGGTAGTGTAGGATTGTCTTGCCTAGGATAGTGGGTGTTTGTCATTGTCATTGTAGTAGTATTATTGTAGTTCTTGTTTTGATGTTTCGATTATTGCACTATTTTCTTGTTACTTGCTATAGATTTTTCATTGTCTCTGTCTTGTTTGTACCTGAATTTGCTGCACTTAAGTCGTGGTTCTTTCAAAAACAGTGTCTCTACCTCCACGAGATAGTAGTAAGATCTGCGTATATTCTATCTTCCCCCCCACTCTACTTGTGACGTTTCACTGAGTATGTTATCGAGTTGTTGTACTAAAATTCCAGAACAACCAAAACAAATCCAAAACCAAATTATAATGCCAACAATAATTTGAACTATTAGGGTGTGTTTGGTACGATGGTAAACATTAGGGGTGTCAAAAATGAATCCAAACATAGGTAACCCACCCAATCCGCTCAGAATTTTAAGGGTTGGGCTCAAGATAATTTGAATTTGGTTTAATATCAACTCATTCAAGCCGAACCCATTTTAGGAGAATCCTCAATTGAGCCCAATTCAATCTCCAATTTCAACCCGTTTTAAAACTCTTTACTGAGATATGTTCATACATTAAAGGTATGAATTATTATCTATTTAACATCTTTTAGGATTTATCTATCCATTTGTTACTTTTAAAAATAATAATCTTGAGCTGATATTCGAATTGTGATTATAAAAGTTAAATATCACTAAGTTAAAATTATTGAGATTAATCGGGTCAAATTGAGCGGGTCAAGACCCAACCCGTTTTTAGCCCATTTGAACCTAACTCATTTGAGTCCAAAGTAAATTTGGGCGGGTCAAGACCCAACCCAATTTCTATTTCAGCCCATTTTAATATCTCAAATTTTAACCCAACCCGCCCATTGACACCCCTAGTAAACATGTTTCTTTTGTCTTTGATTTGGTTGAACAAAATTTTAGAAAGTATTTTTCTGAAAAAGTAAGATCCTTAAAATGAGAAAAAGTAACTTTTAGTAGTGAAACAAGTTCCACAAGTGATATTCCACGATTCCTTCTACCCTAACCTTTCACCCAGCTCCAAAATACGTCATCGTCACCTTAACCGTGTAGCTCCTATTCCCACCATCGATTACATATTCCTCACCCTCATCCCCACACCTCCACCCATATCTCTCATAATATTTGTGTAGATTATATATAGATAATATTTTTTTAAAAAATATTTTGTTTATATATCAAAAATAAGAAAATAAATAAAAGATGAACCCAGGAAACATTTTCCATAAAATAAAAAGGTTTTTTTCCGTGCAAAATGTTTTCCTTCTTCGTACCAAACACCTTTAGACTTCATTAATGTTTTACTCTTTCGTAGAACTTGGGATCAATCCCCTTGGGGTTTCTTGATGCCATATTTGTACTGATTCTTTGTAGTGTTCTTGTGGTTTTTTTATGCCTCTTAAAAATATTTCATATAATAATGTGGATGTAATGTACTTTTAATTATTATTAGTATATATATATATATATATTTTACTTATGTGATTCTGTTATGATGCCAAATTTAAAGAAATATCTTCAAAATTATTCATATTAATTATTAGAATGATTTATCATACTTTTATATGATTCCAAACATATTCATATACAAAATTTAAAATAAATTTGAGTTCACACTCACAAGAAAATTAAGCATTTTTCTCATCCTTGGAACCTTATCAGATAAAAGATAAAGATAATAACAATAATAATAATAATAATAATAATAATAATAATTTTGATGACAGAAAAGCATTTTTGAAGTGTTGAGTTTCAGGTTGCAGTATGTATGAGGTAACACTTGTCCCATTCCCATGCCATTCTCATTTCTCTCACATCTAATTTTGGTGAATTTCTGAACCATATTTTCCTGTTGGGAATATGACTTGCCTCCTTTCACTATGTGGGCCTCACACAATTCAATTTACTTAGGGCTAGAGTAATTTATTATAATGGTTGAATTTATTAATTAATACATCCTCCGTTTAAAAAAAATGGCATAGTTTAACTTAAAACAAAGTTAAAGAAATAAAAAAAGATTTTTTAATCTAGTAGTTCTAAATTACAGTTATGTCAAATGTACCAAAATGTTCTTTAATCTTGTGGCCTTAAACATGTCACATGAAAAATTGAAGCCAAAGTATTGCCAAAAAAGGAAATAAGTCATTTTTTTTAAACAGACTAAAAAGAAAACCAGGTCATTCTTTTTGAAACGGATGGAGTATAAAAATATATACTAATTAATTATAATTTAATAATAGAAACGTATTTCCGATACATAATACATTTTGATGTAAATATCATGTGTGGATGCACTTTACACACCAGAGTGAGATTATATACTTCATAATTAATATGGGTAAAATATTAAAATCATTATATTAATAATAATTTTTTTAATAAATGTGTCAATTCAAAAGTTGACAACTAATTAGGAATAGTGAAAGTAATAAACAAAAGTTGATGACCTTATCCACTTTAGTCATCCCCTTTCTCTTTAATTACACACATATTGTAAAAAAGGCAAAAGGTAGAAGAAAGGCATGCCAATAAAGTAGATGATTGGGAAACGATCAATACTGCGCCTTGTTTGCTGTTGTAGAAATGAGGAAATATCAAACTCGTCAGAATTTGCCGGCCGGTTCAGCTACTATGTCCCTAACTATAATACACCCTACCCCCTAACCCACTATAATATGAGTAGCGCCCCCCCCCCCCCCCCCNACTCCTATATGATCCTAACAAACAATTTTTTCTCCCCAATTATTTTTTTTATTAATAAACCCCAATAGAAAATGCAATATACTTCTAAAATGTCGAAACATTTAATACCATTTAAATACATTATACACACTTTTCATTTAAAACTCATAAGATTTGTAGGGTATGTTTGGCTTTACGGCTAAAATTGCTTATTATTATATTTTAAATAATTTTTTAAGATAAATGGTTTTGAAAAAATATTAATTATATTTGACTAATTTATTTAAAAAGTTAGAATTAAAAAACAATAAAAATGGGAAATAAATTTTTTTATTAAATGAATTAAAATAAAAAGTAAGAAAAACAAATTAAATTAATAGTAGTAATTATCCTTTCATCAAGTGGTCCTAATAACATCATCTTAGTTAATTACATACTTTCTAAACTCCTACTCTCTCGTCCTTAATTACTTGTTCTATTTTTCTTTTTTACTTATTTATTTTGACAAATTAAAAAAAGAATAATTTTTTATCTATTATATCTTCAATTAACTAATTTTGAAAAAGATAGAATTTTTTGAAAATTTTAAATTTTTAATTCATCTACTTCATAATTAAATAGGGTAAAATGTTAAATTCGCTATATCAATAATTGTCTTCTTAATAGGTGTGTCAATTCAAAACTGAACAAGTAATAGACAAAAGTTTATGACCATATCCACTTTAGTCATCTTCTTTCTCTTTAATTCATTGCTCTTTAATTACACACATATTGTAGAAAGAAAAAAAAAAGGCAAAAAGGTAGACGAAAGGCATGCAAATAAAGTAGATGATTGGGAAAAGATCAATCGTACGATTGCGCCTTGTTTGCTGTTGTAAAAATGAGGAAATATCAAACTCGTCAGAATTTGCCGGGTTCAGATACACCCCTAACCCACTATAATGTGAGTACCCCCACTACTCCTATAAAACCCAATCTTTATTCATGATACTAACAAACAAATTTTTATTTTATTTATTAATAAAAACCCGAATAGAAAATGCAGATAGTGAAGGAGTCGTCATCGTCATCGTCTATGAGGATGGTTGGAGAATCAAGAATGGAGTCGGTATACGAGAGGGTACGGTTGTTGGTGTCGGGTAATGCGGTGGTGGTTTTCACAATAAGTGGTTGTTGCATGTGTCACGTTGTGAAACAGCTACTCTTTGGGCTCGGTGTGGGACCTACTATTGTTGAGCTAGATAGGGATGTTGCTGGCAAGGAAATTCATGCTTTGCTCTTTCAACTAGCTGGGGATGGCCAGCAGCAACCTGTGCCCGCCGTCTTCGTTGGTGGCAAATTCTTGGGAGGGATTGAAACAGTTATGGCTTGTCATATAAATGGTACACTTGTTCCTCTACTCAAACAAGCCGGAGCCCTCTGGCTATAAACTTTCATATATACTATTAGTAAAGGGAGATCCACAAAAAAGTGTCTAGCTAGTATCACTTTTTCTTTGTTGGAGGATTTAAAGAAGAAGAAGAAGAAGAAAAGATTAGGGTTTGTTGTATTTTATAATGACTTACTCTATATATTATCTTGGATTTCAATGAATCATATTATCTGAATATACTTCTCTCTTATAGTTTATTTTTCATTATTATTTGGAGTTATCAAGTTTACTAGCAAGTACTAGAGAGAAGGGATCGGAGAGATAAAAGGGACTGTTTTGTTTTCCCTCTTTTTACCTTGCTGTTGCCTGTCGGAAATAAAGGATACACAAACATTATAGAAACTAACTACGCATATTTTCTTGGAATTTGAGAGAATTTTCTTTTCATATACCTAAATTAGTAGCTTCTCTTTAGTTTGGTTTTGGTTGTCACTATTTAATTTCTTAAAATGCTTGGTTTCCTCTATCAAGTTTTACCCTTTTGTTTGGGGGCTAATATGATCAGTGGGCGAAGTCACAAATTTCACTCAGGATTTTAATTATTTTTTTACTTATAATTTGTAACAATATATTGTATAATTTTTCGACAAATGATTTATAATTGGCAACCCTTCGGCTACAGTAAATATGAGCATAAATAGAGGAACTTCAATTATGCCGCATACATTTTTTTAGTCCATCTTAAAAAGAAATATTATCTTTCTACCATCTTTTAATTCTACTTTTATCGGTAGTAAAATAATTTATTAATCAGATGAATAATCAAGGAGTGTTTAAAATGAATCGGACAATTTCCATTTCTCTTCTCTTCTTTCCAAGTTCTTGGCAATTCATGGTATGTGCGACTCCTCATCAACATGAACAATAGCTTCCAGAGGCTCTTTTTTTTTCTCTCTCTCTCTCTCTATCAGTTGAAACCTTTTGATGTTAATTCAATCTACCACAATTGCTTCCATATATATGATTTTAAAAATATAATTCCTCTATCTCAATTTATATGACACTTTTTCGTTTTTCGTTTTTCGAGAGTCAAATAGTTTAAGTTTGATAGGAAATTTGCGTGAAAAGTCTTCAATTTTTTTTGAAATGTAATATATATATTTGTAAACTACATAAAAAGTATTAAAAGTCACAATAATTGGTAATTCAAAATAATTAAAAGATATATGAAAAAAATTACGATTAAAGATACACTTGTTTGAACCTCAAAATCCAAAAGTGCCACATAAATTGAGACGGATGGAGTATATATTAAGGAAAGATATAATGCAGATCTAAAATTGTGGAGTTGTGAAAATATTTTAGAAGCAAATTGATTGCAACAAATTTTAAAGTGATAGAAATAAGCAATCACAAACAAAATCTGAAGAAACAAGAATATTATATTGATAAATAATGTGTACAATTTTATTTCTCCCTTATTCTTTTTTTTGAATTTGTATTTCTCGAATTAGGATGATATGAACCTCCTTGAGATTTATTTGATCTCCATTGATCTTGGTGAATAAATTATGAATTTGCGAAATATTCGAGATACATCTTTTAAGGGAATATAATACTCTGACATAAACTAAAGTATATGGTAAAACAACCTCCAAAAATCTTAATTGAAATCGAACACGTTAAGAATCCCAATTTTTTTTAATGTTTACGCAAATATATAAATGTAATTAATTATTCTAAGCAGGATTTTAAGTTTGTTTTAGGCGAGGAGGAGTAACTATTTTACACTTAATTCTCTTATTTATAGAAAAAAAAAAAAAGGAATGCAGAGAAAATTAATGGTAGTTAACGTTTTACATGATATCACGTAGGAAAGTAAGGGAACGTACGTCAATTGAAAAAGGAAAGAATGATGTTATACTTCGTATTAATGATGATCATATGATATGAATGTTGGATGAAAGTTGTTGAATTCATTGGACCCACCTTCTTTGAACTTTGGATAATGGAAAAAAAAGAAGTAAAATGACTAAACACAGAATATATTACTCAAATCTTTTGTTAAATGGATTTAAATTATTTATTAAAATGGTCCTATATACATTATATTTTATGTTTAAATCGTATTACTTGTTTTTTGAAAATGTACATTCAACAATCAAATATTATTTACATAAATTATAATCAAATACTATATTTATATCAAAATTTCAAATAAAGTGAAAAAATATTTGTAATAGTATGAAGTAGCTTATCTATGAGATCTAATTTGCGATATCATGTGACTATCTATTTTGAGATACTACTCTTTTAGAGCAAATATGATTATATGTTACAAGTAAATTCGTTAAGTTAGATGATTTGGCTATTTTTAGAAATTGAGGTGTATAGACCATACTATTTTTAAATAAAAAAACATTCAAATTTAAATATTCTTTACAAAAAGTGATCAAACATAACTTCGATTTTAATTTAAAAATTCCAAATAAAGTAAATACAATTTGATTTTCATTGTCAAATAACAACTAAATAAAAATCAAACGAGTTAAATTATGACCAATTTGTTAGCCCATCCAAATAGGGAAAACAACCTTATTAGACTACATTCATAGCATATATACTAATTCTATTTATATTTTTAAAGAATTGTGTATCTTACCACTTATTAAGAGTTTTCTATCATATATTGAGAAAGATACATCTATATACATTATTTTTTCTACCAGATAACAAGCGTGTTTGACATACCTACTAAAAGCTACTTATTTTTACTTAAAAATAACTTTCTAGAAAAGTGCTTTTACCAGTTTATGTTTGACTAATTCATTTTATTGATAAGTAAGTAGATTATGCTTGACTAATCTTTTTTAAAAGGTGTTTTTGAGAGTCAAATTACGAAAAAAACAAGAATCAATGCACTTTGATTAAGTTTATTTTATAGAGAGAAATTATTTTAAATATTAATTATAAAAATTTTAATTTATTTTTTATTTTTTTTAATAAAAATGTTATATTCAAAATTTTAATAAAGATTATACATAAAAATTATAGTTAAATATTGATGTAATATTAAGATGGCGATTTAAATATAAAGCAAAATAAGTTTAAACATTATTCCAGAAATTAAATCATTACATATAAAAAAATTACCACAAAAATAAATGAAGTCGTAATTTTTTTTTCTTTTTTATACTCATGCAAAAGTATTGTTGTTACATTTTTTCTAATCCTACAAAATAATATGTAAAATAATATATAAAATAAAAAATATAAAATAATAATATATAAACTTAAAATAAAAAACTTATTATATAAAAATAAAAAATAGTTTTTTAAATAAAACTTAACCACACTTTTGAGATATGGTAATTAATTAATACTCCCTCCATTTCTATTTATGTATCATCATTTTAAATTTCACGTTTTTTAAGAGACTAGGTAAGTTTATTATTGTACATTTATTTTACATTCTCTTAAAGTCAAGTTTCAATAAATGAACATAAATTAATTTTATTTGATTAATTATATTCATCTATGAACATAAATTAATCATTTGGTTTTCCTATGTTGGTCAAATTTATACTTTCAAGGCTAATAACTTTCAAGGGTAAATAAGGAAGAATAATGTTATTTATGCATTGATTTTGTGAAATGATAAATACTCGCTCTGTCCACTTTTAATTATCATAGTGCGTTTTTCGAAAGTTAATTTGACTAATTTTCAAAGTTAAATTAGATTACATTAATTCAATATTTTAAGCAAATAATTTAGATATTCAAAAAACTATACGAAAAGTACTAAAATTACAATTTTTAGCATATCAATATGATGAAAAAATACATCGTAAAATGTTAGTCAAAGTTATTATCGTTTGACTCTAAAACAGAAAACTATGACCATTAAANAAAAACTATACGAAAAGTACTATAAATTACAATTTTTAGCATATCAATATGATGAAAAAATGCATCGTAAAATGTTAGTCAAAGTTATTATCGTTTGACTCTAAAACAGAAAACTATGACCATTAAAAGTGGATGGAGGTAGTATTAAAGACCGTCTATTTTTAGTAAGAACGATATATAAATAGAAAATAAGTAAGAGGTATATTAATAAATATGTCTATATGACAAATATATTCTGGTCTTGAAAAAAATATTTTTCTGCTTATGCTTCTACTTCTTTTTAGAAACAAAAATATTCAACTCCTTTTCAATTACAGAAAAATTACTCATGCTTCCATTTTAAAAACAATTTTACTGATTTGTCAAACACTTGATTATTTTTTTAAAATATTTTTTCTTTTCAAAATAAGTGTTTTTGGCCTCCCAGCAACAATGTCAAACAAACTCTAAAATAAGAAGAGATGTGCGGGAGATCAGGAGAGAGGCAGACGAGTGAGATTGGGAGGGAGATAATCATGTATCTCATATATATACATGTGATTCACAGTAGTTACATGGATATGTATGTATTTGGCTTGATTCACATGTATATGGTGTCCTATATAAAGAGGAGACTAACGAGCGAGATGGGAGGAAGGTGAGGAAAGAGCGAGAGATTTATCTGTGTATCTCATATACATGCAAATCCACTTGAATACAGTGTATCTAGAGCAAATTACACTTAGTTTTGACTCATGTATCTTGAGTTACATATGTTTGGACACACAAAAATCTGATAAGATTCATAATATTGCAAACTTAAATATATCTAAATAATTAGTTTTTAAACTAATTGAATTTATGTAACATTGCCTCACTTTTAAGCAAGTTAGTAACCCATCAATGTATTTACTCAATATTTTGACCCGCCCAAAGTATCTATCCACATCATCTTATTAGAATGATTTATAATAACGAGTGTGTTTGGTATGAAGGAAATCATTTTTCGGAAAATATTTTTCAATTTTTTTATGTTTGGTTGGGTTAAATATTTTGGAAAATGTTTTCCAAATCAACTCATTTTCCTCAAAATTAAGGAAAATGACTTCCCTTCAAAAATTAAGGAAAACAATTTCCAAAACTCTTTTCCAACTTCAAATTACAATTTTTTTTGTTGAAAAAATCAATTTATTTTGTCCCTACCCTCAAACCTGCCCCTCCCCCAACCACCCCCAAAAAATATAAAAAAATAAATCTTGTTTATAAAAAAATATTTCTAACTTCAATTTTTTATTTTTTTACCCCACCCTCACCCCTACCACTCCCCCTCCAAAAAAATAATTAAAAGTTGTTTTTAAAAGATATTTCCAATTTCAATTTTTTATTTTTTTATACCACCCCACCCCCTACCCTCGACCCCCTCCCTCAGGCCCCTACCAGCCCCCCACCCCCTCCAGAAAAAATTAATTCAAGTTTGTTTTTAAAAAATATTTCTACTTCAAATTTTTCATTTTTTCACCCCTACCCTCGACCCTCCACCCGCTAACCCCCCACCCCAAAAAAAATATTAAGTTTGTTTTTAAAAAATATTTTCAACTTCAAAATTATTTTCACCCCTACCCTCGCCCCAACCCCCGGCCAACCCCCTTACCACCAGCTCACCCCCCCAAAAAAAATTTAAGTTTGTTTTTTTAAAAAAAATTCAACTTCAAAATTTTATTTTCTCACCCCTACCCTCGACCCCCCCTCCCCCCAAAAAAAATTTTAAGTTTGTTTTAAAAAATATTTTCAAGTTCAAAATTTTATTTTTTCACCCCTACCCTCGATCCCCACCCCACCCCCCAAAAACAATTTAAGTTTGTTTTTAAAATATATTTTCAACTTCAAATTTTTATTTTTTCACCCCTACCCCCAACCCTCCTCCCCCACAGAAAAAAAATTAAGTTTGTTTTTTAAAAAAAATTTCTACTCTCTTGTAAAAATAAAAGATATTTTCTCAAAAATATTTTTCATTCATAAATCAAACACTAGAAAATCTTTTTCCAAAATATATTTTCTACTCACCAACCAAACATGAGAAAATAAGTCAAAAATCTACTTATTTTCCATGAAAACATTTTCCTTCATACCGAACACACCCAACATGCGACTTTTTATAACGTGTCTAATTTGATAACCTAAAAAATAAAATGCATAACCTATTGGCTATTACAATAAGTAAAAAATGCATTGATAATTGAAAATTTCTTTCTATTAAAGGATGGTAAAATTAATTCATCAAAATATAGTTTTTCCTTCTGTTCGAGTGTGAGCGGATCATGATTATTTATAAGTCAGTCATTTTGACTTGTCCAATTCAATGACGAGAGGGAGTTGATCGGGTGGTAAGCATCCTCATTTTCAATTCAAGGTTGCGAGTTTGAGTCACCAAGGAAGCAAAAAGGGGTGGGAGCTCCTAGGGATGGTAAAAAAAAAAGACTTGTCCAATTCAATTTTATCTAAAAGTTAATGTGCATCCCAAATTAACTTATGAGAAATGTTATCAAATATTTATTTTGTGTGATATGTTGTATAATCATAATAAACAAAAAAAAAATATTACTCCTACTTAAATAAATTATAAGAAACAAACAAACAATTTGGAACTTACCTAGTAAGAATTGAGTCGGTTAGATTGTGACTCATTTATTAGCCCAATATATTTCAATCTAAGTAACTTTTAGCTGTGTTGGTGACCTGCTCATTTTGACAAGTTCGGCATTAAAACGGACACTTTTTGAACCTTAAACATCAAAAGGGACACTCTCTATTCTCTAAAAATACACACCAAAATGGACAGGTCGCTTATTTATGGGCTAACTATAACTACCATATTTTAAAACAGTCATTTCCATTAACTCCAAATCCATCTTACACAAACTTTAAAGATAGTTCTCCCACAAATGAGCGAACAATAAGCTATATCCCTTTCTTCAACAAAAAATATGAGTTATTCACTCCATGTTTTCTCATCCATATTCTTCTACTTTTTTAATACTTATATTTTGAATTTTGAAATTTGGTAATCATGTCTCAACAATTCGGAAAATTTGTATATTCAATTGAACCATATGTTTGTAAATGTAAAGAGTATTGTAAAATGAAAACATCGAGGACTCCTAGAAATCTTGATCGTAAGTTTTGGAGTTATGCGCGTTCAAACGTATAGATTGTCGAAAGAGATATTAGATTCACGTGAAGAGTTAATAAAAAGAATTGTAGTTCACCCATTTGTGGGAGAACCACATTTAAAGTTTGTGTAATATTATTTTGGATGGATTTGGAGTTAACAGGATGACAATGTTAAAAGATGGTAGATATAGTTTACCCATAAATGAGCGATCTATCTGTCTTAATGCCTGTTTTTAGAGAGTATCCCGTTTGATGTTTAATTAGGGTTAAAATATGAGATTAAATAATTCCACATTGAAATTATTTTTGTTTATAGTTATAGTGGAAAGATGGTCAAGGGAGTGACGCATAAAGTGAAGGACAAAAAGGCAACAGTTTGTGATGTGCCATTGATATTGTATGAGCAGAAACATGATGTTTATTGCTTTCAGTTATTTACTTCCATTTGGACTTGCAGTGTTTGACTAGCATGCCTTCAATCTACATATATATAATTTGCAAAAATGACCAAACACTAGTTCTTGTTCTAACAACACTTGATTCTTTTTTTCCCAAAATATATATAAAAAATAACAAATTTTCTTGTAAGAATTAGAAAAGAGAGAAAAGAAACAAGATAGGAAGATAATTGTGATTCATCATTACGCTACTCTAGTATATATTTTCTTCATCCATTTTTATCTGTCTATGTTTTACTTGATACATTTTTTAAGAAATAATTAATACTTAAATGATACGTTTACTATAATACCTTTTGAATATAGTAATATTAGATTCAATATTTAGTGATAAATTATCTAAATTAGACAAATAAAATGAATATTTACTTTTAAATGATGGACAAGTAAAATTGGACGAAAAGAGTATATGATTACTCCTTAAGCAAGCATATACATTATATTTGATGTCTGTTTTAAGAAAGAAAATTAATCTAGTTACAAGTTTTGTAATATTAGAGAACAAGAGACTCATGCTATTGTCATATCAATGAGGCTTCAAAGTTATGACTTATAACATGCTTCAAATTGATATTTTTATGTTAATGTTGTTACATATGATTTGAAAAAAATGATTTTAGAACTAAACTGAAAAATTCTTTGTAATATTGAAATGCAATGGGTTTGTCGGAATTGAAATATATAGCTAACACTAATTAATTAGAAAGGAAAAACATAAATTCCCCCTAATGTGTCCTGAAAAGTCAGTTACACGCTTAAGCTATTGTAATGACCTATTACACACTTAATCTTATTCAAAGTGATATTAATACCCCTTAGAAGGTGACATGGCACATAAAGTGTCTTCACCTTCCTTAAGGTGCGTAAGAAGAAGAAAAATTATGTTAAAATGACAAGTTTAAACACGTGACACTATTTTATTGGTCATTATATAATTAAGTATTATAATGTCTAATATATTTATTATGTCATTGTTTTTTCTTTTTTTCTTTTTATTGGTGACCTCAATTTCTTTAAAGCTTTCACATTTTTTTTTTTTTTAAGTTCTTCTTCTTTACAAAATCTTTGTCTCCATTGATGATTTCTTCAAATATCCATCACTCTATCTTAAAAAGGAACTCTAAATAGAAGTAAAAAATAGCGGGGAGGATGTTGATTTCCACCGGAAAGATAATAATTTTAACTTAAGGTTCATGATTTTTATTCGAACTCACCGGAGGATTCACCGGAGAAGAACACCGGAAAAAATTATGAGAAAGATAATGACTTCTATTGAAAATCCTATGACATTTATGCATAAAATTCATGGAAGAAAATAATTTTCTATCTTTGTCTTCTTTATTCTCGCCAGAGCACCACCCACGACCATCACAATGTTATTTTTGTCTCAAGCCGTCAATAACATATTTGATTTTACACACAAAGTATACTAATGAAATGCTTGATTTTCATCCATAATTATCAAGATTTCAAAAGAACTTTTACAGATCTGAAAGTTTTTATTTGTTTCGCCGGCAACAATGGTGTTGCCCATCGCCTATCGCCGCCGCAAACATCACTAAAATTCATAATTGTCTTATTGTCTCATGTTCTCTTTTTAAATTTCTTGTTTTCCCTTCAATTTATGAATAATGAAGAAGAAAGAAGAAATGAGTTTTAAGAAGAAAGAAATGTAAGGTAAGAGGAGGAAGAAACCCTAGGTTTCTACTTTTTGCAAAATTCTCAGAAAATATTAAGCAAAAATAATTTTAAAAAATTAAAAAAATCTTATTTACGTGTTAAAACGCGTGTATAACACATTTTGACACAAAAATTGATATTGTCTTCGAAAGGGGTATAAATTTCACTTTAAACAAGATTGAGTGTGTAATAGATCGTCATGATAGTTTAAGCGTGTAACTGACTTTTCAGAGCAAGTTCAGGGAGAAATTTATGTCTTTTCTCTTAATTAGAATAATCATCATGTCATATCATATAATACTTATTCTATAAGTAGGAAGCTCCATAATTGAAAGTTGGATACAATTATACCCTTCCAAAGTTAATTGACCATTCTAATCTCTTATTAAATAAATATTAAATATTTATTGCATCAAATTAGGGTTAATTGAAATTCAATTAAGGTAAATTACTACTATTTGTACGTGGTTAACTGAGAATAATATTTGATTTAGTCATTTTTCTTCTTTATTTTTTCTTAGGTTTCATTTGTTATATTGTGATTTTTTTTTCCTTTTGAAGAAGTAAATTGTACATGTCTTCATTAATAAATTGCATTACTTCATAAATAAATAAAATTACAAACTATATGCCATATTTTTGTATTCATGTGATGAAGTTGTGATTTGTATAATTTTTTTTTTATGCCTTAAAGTGAAGCCTAACGGGTTTTATTATTTTAGTTATGAAATTTTTAGTTTTGTAACAGGATGACTATTTCATATTTTGTCATTGTTGACGAGTTGGGTTCGAAAGAAAAAAAAATATTTCCTCGAGTGATATAACTTTCAATTATAGTATCTTTCTAATTAACTATTTTGTGATACAAACTTAAAATAAAAGTTGGAGATCAACATATATACAATGCACGTTCACGAAAACTAATATATCTATAACTATATATATATATATATATATTAGTTTTTAATAGTCTAAATATTTTAAAATTTAAAGTATTTGAATTTAATATTTTTAGATGTCATATTAACATGTGAAGAAAACAACTACATTTTTTTAGATCTATTTTTCTGTACATTAACTTTAATTTTATAAGGTACATAATATATGATGTTCTTGTTGTTAATTATTCTCATATATGACTTCTCGATTGAATATTTACATAAATTAAAGATAGTTATTTCACTTTCCATTTCTGTTTTTTCCACTGATAAATTAAAAATTAAACATAAAAAATATATTCTATATGTGAAATCATATATATAATCACCTGTTTACCTTACACCCAACAATGATATTGTTCATATCTATATAAATGATTTTCAATTTATTCAACCATGCATGATTCGTTCAAGGGTCAATAACAACATTGTGTTATATATCACGTATATAGGGGTGGTATAAGAATGTGAAAAGTTATTGGACAAAAAGTTAATATGAGGAAAGATGAAAGATAAAAAATAATTAATGTAATAACTAGAGAAAATAGTCAAATGCCCCCTTAACCTATTATCGAATTTCCAACGACACACTTATGCTTTACGGGAATTCTATCATGCCCTAGACTATTTTAAAACGGAATAATTACACCCTTAGATGCTAACATGGCACAGAGAGTGTCCTCACTCTCTTGGAGGCATGTGGAAGTCAGAAGAATTGGTAAATAATATTATAATAATCATATTTTTAATTTAACTTTTTGTTAAATATATGTTTTTTACTTTTGTCTTTAAGTTTTTTGCTTCTTTTTCTTTTTTTCCCTCTCTTTCTCATTACTCAACATTCACCCAAACCACCATTTCCTCCACCTTGAACCACCATCACTGCACTAACCACATTTTTTTTAATCCATTTTCTAATGTATTTTTTACAAATTGCTTCTCTAATTTCTACAACTAATGCTGCAAATCATCATTAAAATCATCAAAAAATCTTAAAATTATTACTCATATTACCGGAAAAATCTAATTTTCCTTAATTATCTCACTATTTCGAAAAAAAATTCACAGAGTGAAGACCAAAAAAAAAAAGCAGAAGAAGAAGAAGAAGAAGAAGAAGAAGAAGAAGAAGAAGAAGAAGAAATATAGGAGAAACAAAACAAAAAAAATAGAATTATTAAACACCTTCAATCCTAAAAATTCATTCTATTATTGATTTTTTTTTAATTAATGGAGAATTCCAGTTAATTAAAACAATTATGACTATATAATAGATTTTTTCGATTATGAATTTCATAAACTAAACTAAACATGAGTTTTGGGTATATGATTTGGGTCATCATCCAACTTTTTTTTTTTTTCATTTTTATCAATCTCAAGTTAGTTCAAAATATCAACATCATTAATCTACCTTCTCACATATTTTGGGTCAGTAACATACATCAACCATCAGATCTTATCTTCAATCTCTATTGTTGTTTGGTGAAGATCAAGAATTTAACCATCGACAATCCGTAAATAAAATATTACAAATTTGATGTCATGGAGACAAAGAAATAACATAATAAAAAAATTCAAAAAAAGAAAAGAGATGAGTAATCAATCTTGTCAAGGTGCCTGAAGGATGCTATAAAGTGATGAAAAAATGATAATAAAAATAGCTTCAAATCTTTTTCATGGGTGAGTGATTTGGAAGAAGGGAATGAAAACAAAAGAGAAAAGAAGAAGAAGAAGAAGAAGAAGGAGGAGGAGGAGGAGGAATAAAAATAATATACATATTTTTGTAATTAATGAAAACAGGGATAAAGAGAAAAATAAATAAATATAAATAATAAAAAGTAATAGCTGGAGCGAGTGTGCCACTTCATGTAGAGAATGTGGCTGTCTAGTTTTAGGGTGGTATATATTTTTTTAAAAAAAGTTAAAGGGGTAATAGGACCCCCGCAAAGTATAAGTGTGTAGTTGAGAATTCGATAATAGGTTAGGGGGGCATTTGACTATTTTCTCTAATAACTAACATAATTCATAATGCTATAACTAAGGAGTTTAAAAGGGTGTGAATAACATTCACAATAATTAGTAATAACTAAAAGGGCCATAACAAAAAATTAAAGTGCAATAGCTCAATTTCTTATTAATTCTGCAATTACTTAAATAAATATGGCTTCTAATTATTTTACTATTTCTTTAGATAGTTAATTAGATTTTAATTTAGTGTAGGGGCAAAATGGTAATACAACTTTGAACTTTAAAGCTTCCCGTGCATTGCACATTTATGACATATTATTTAATATAAAATTTATTTTGGAAATAATAAATTTTAAATGATTCACATATTTTCTATTTTCTATAAGTTTTTTTTTTATATAAAAATAATAAAAAAGAAGAAGAAATCAGAATATTTAAAAATAATATATTTTGAAGTTAGAAAAAGATAAATTTAACTAATACACCCTTCAACCAAACGTCATTATAAATCATATGAATTTTTCTTCGACTAAAATACATAAATGTTTTATTTTTTTTAAAAATAAATAAGTAAAATGAAAGGGAAATGTTTATATAGTAGTAACTATTTTGAAGCCAACTTTTTGACTATCTCAATCACATAAATAACATTGCAAGTAAAGTCATTCATGGTTCAATAACTTTTGAGAAAGATACTCAAAAGCATATATAGGCATCCGATGAGAAATTGTTAAGAAAATCGAATAAATTTAGACTACTTCATTTTAGCTTCATATAGTGTAACATTACATACTACCGTATATATTAAGAAAAAAAATAAAAACGATTATTATGTCACCAAAAAATATTCCCTCAAGTATTCGAGGTTCTTGAATATATCCTCTTAGGATAGAATGATTTACTTCATCAGAATAGTGGTACCTCAAATTCTACTGATCTTCAAACTCACTCAACTATGATAAATCACACGAAAAATATTATAATGTAAGAGAAGAAGAGTATAAAATTTGTGTGGTTGAAAAGTGAGAGGAAATCCCTCTATTTATATAGCCAAGAAAGGATAGTATGAACATGTGCGTAATGTGCCTTATTTGAAAAGTCATGATCCATCAGAAAAGTGACAACCCTTTGGAAAAGTCACAACTTATCGGAAAAGTCACAACTCTTTGGAAAGTCACAATCCTCTGTAGAAGTCACAACTTATCGGAAAAGTCATAACCTTTTGGAAAAATCACAACTCATCAGAAAAGTTACAACCCTTCGAAAAATGCACAACTCATAAAAAAAGTCACAAACCTTTCAAGGGAACATATGTTGTTCAAATAGATATAGATAGGTGTTTTAAGTAGGGGCATTATAATAATTTAATTAGGGAGTTCATGCTTTTAAGGTAGTATTAAAGTATATATCTAAATATAGATACATATTTAAAGAATTTGATCTGCCTTCTCATTACAGGAAAGAAGATGAGTTTAGTCTCTACTCATAAAATCTCTCATGAAAAATATTTCGAGAATATTATATTCCTATAACATATCATACAATATCTAATAGAATATCACATCTCTCACAAATATAGATACACAATATAAAGTTACTATATTTACACAGATCTTTAGTTAATACCCTCCCTCAAGTTGGTGGATGAAGATTTTGAATGCCCAACTTGCTAAGAAGGTAGTCAAACTGATGATTTCCAAATGCTTTTGCAAAAATATCAGCCAGTTGCACTTTAGACGAAACATATGTTGGATTAATGTCGGCCTTCATTACCTCTTCTCAAAGAAAATGATGATCTTTTTCAATATGCTTCATCTTTTCATGAAATACTGGATTCTTTGCTATATGCAGAGCTGACTGACTATCACAATATGGAGTAAGATGTGTCACCTCTAGACTGAACAAAGTTCCCTTTATCCACTTCAATTCACAAGCAATGGTGGCCAAAGATTTGTATTCGACTTCTGCAGATGACCTGGACACTATATGTTGCTTCTTAGTCTTTCAAGATATTGGTGAATTGCCTAAGTGAACAAATCACCCGATGAGAGTTCGTCGAGTTAAAGGGAAACCTACCCAATCAGAATCACACCATCCATAGAGCTTCAAATCACAGACACTATGTAATAAAATATCTTATTCAGATTTTCCTTTCAATCTTCAATCTAGCTTGTTAATATCCGAATTCAAGGGTTTTCCATCCTGCAAATAAAGCATCGAGATTTATTCCCAATAAGCGTCATAATATGTATTAGCTTCTTCTATAGATAGGAAAAGGTCCATCACCATTCCGTCTATAATTTTCCAACAAATTAATTCTTTCAAATCTCGATTGAGAGGAAGAATCTTTAAAATAGTGATTAATCTTTTTTCAGTAAAGAAAAGAGAAATTGGAATATCATCAATCTCTGAATTGCAACTATACTCACTCATTTTGAATGTATTCTCTTGATAGGAAGTCTGGTAGAGAGTTATCACTTTCTTTCTTATATAGAATTTCGAAATCAAAAGATGCTAGCTGTGCTTGCCACCTTGCAAACATTAATTTTGATGCATCATGTTTGAAATCTTTATCAAACATATATTTAACTAACTGAGCATCTGTTTTTATCACAAATTTTTGATTGTAAAGATCATCTTGAAATTTTAAAACACATTTAACGATAGTTAACATTTCATGAGCTACTGTTGCATATTTTCTTTGAGCATCGCTCCATTTTCCTGATTGAAATCGAATAAGATATTCATTTTTATTATGCGGGTTGATCTGTTTTAATATTCCACCATAAACCATATTGGACGCATCTGTTTCTACAATCTTTGGCCAGGCAGGATTAGCAAGGGTTAAATAGGGTAGTGAATTAACTCTTTCTTTAATAGTTTTTACCAAATTGGTGACACTATCAGTCCAGGGCCTTTTATTATCCTTTTTTAGCCTATCGTATAACGAAGCTAAATCGCGAGACAAATCTTTGTAGAAGGGAGAAATGTAATTTAAACTTCCCAAAAATCGCTGCAATTACGTTCTATCAGTAATAACATCAAGAAATTTTGACGTGAATTCAATACATCGTTGTATAGGAGTAATTTTTCCTTGACAAATCAGATGACCTAAAATCTGACTTCTGTTTGGAAAAGACTCATTTTTGGTTTAGAAATCACCAAACCATTTTGAATGACTATTTTTTTGAAAATGTCTAAATGCTTAATATGCATTTCTAAGGTTTTTGAATAAACCAAAATATCATCAATATAAACTATGATGAAATCCAAATAAAGATTAAAAATATCATTCATAATCTTTTGAAATTTTGAGGGAGCATTTTTCAAACCAAAGGGCATTACATTCCATTTGTATTGTCCAAACAGACATTAAATGCCGTTCTATAAGAACGGTCTTTAAATAGTTGAATTTGCCAATATCCAGATTTTAAATCAAATTTTGAAAAGATATTAGCATCATATAATCTTGTTAATAAATCTCTTTTATTTGGAATATGATATCTAATCCATTTTAAAAATTTATTTAAAGGTTTATAATTTATAACTAACCTGGAAACACCTCGCTCTTTTTCTGTTGCGTTTATTCATCTGGCAAGGACGTGATTTGGTAGGAATATTTTTCTCAGAGAAATCATCTTTATATGGAAGAGTCACAATATGCTTTTTTTCAATTCCAAAAGGTACTAGGATGATCAGCACAAATATCAATGACCATTTTTTCAGAAATGAGTTAATCTTTTCCTGTACTTTAGCAGATTTTAAAGTATCGAATATATTCATACTAAATATCTCAAGTTGTAAATAATCAACATGCTTTTGTTTCACTTCAATTAGAGCATTAATATCTCTAGAAATAGGTTCGGTGATAAAAGTATAACTAATATCTTGATTTTTATAAGTAGCAGAAAATCCTTTAGCATTTATATTGGTAAAAGGATAAATTGCATTTATAAAAGGAGTTCCTAGAATAATAGGAGGGTATAACTGATTTTTTACTAAGAAAAAGAAGTGAGGAATACAAACTTTATTCTGGCAAATACGAGTATTAGTTAATTTATACTTTATATCTAAAGCATGACCAGATGCAAATTTAACCATATGAGTTATTTTCTCAAAATATTTAGTAGGTACTAGACCTTCTTGAATGCAGCTTACATCAGCGCCACTATCAATCATAGCTATGTTAGTTATAGAAAAAACATTATCAATTAATATAGTACATTTAACATACCATTTATGAGCTGTAACAATTTGCATCATTCCTAAAAACATATTTTATTTCGGATCAATATTCAAAGTGTTGACAAGAGTATTTTCTTCAGCAGTAGATTCATCAACCTTATTTTTTCCTTTGCTATTAGCAGACTCAATCTAAGTAAGACGGTGATCACAAATAATATGATTTTGTTTAAGAAATTTAATTTCTTCCTTCAAATGTTCAATTTCTCCTTTTAAATCATCAAAAGAGGTATCACGAATAACCATGGTTTGTTTAGAAGAGAGTCTATTATGAACTTCAGACAAGGAATAAGGAGCAGAATAATTAAACTCATCTTTAACCTTTTCATCATTAGGAATACTAGATGAAGAACTAGTTTTACCAGCAGCCAATTGAATTATCTTTTCATGAAGAGTATTATCAGTAACTTCTTTTAAAGGTTCTATCACATTGTCTGCAGTGATGGTGAACATATTCATGTCTTCGAATTGAGATTGTAGCTTGTAGAATTCATCATGTTCACAATGACAAATATCACCATGACATTTGCAAGCATCATTCGAATCTTATTGAACCTTACTAGAAGACTCAGGTTGCTCATCCTCTATTGCATAACTTGCTTCAGAATCATCATAATTTGATTCGGAACTAGAAGAATATAGAAAACTATAAATTTTTTCTTGAATATCTTCATCAAGTTCTAGAGTCTTAAGCTTTTCAAGCTTACAATTTGGAGCTATATGCCCAAATTTTCCACATTTATAACATTTAATCTTATCAAGATCTCGCCTTGACCTATTCTTGGTAAATCTATGAGATTTACGATGAGCCCTACGTTCATCTCTTTCTTCTCTAGTCCTTCTAGATCTTCTTTTCTTATGATGAGATCTATGAGATTCTGACTTTGAAGTTTCTCGGTTGGTACCTTTGGAAGTATCTGGTAAACCGAACTGAGTACAAAAATCTCCCAAATGAGACTTTTGTCTAAGCTTATCCATCTTAAGTTGTCTTGAGAGTTTTAACTCATTGCACAAATTTATGCCTTCTTGCGTACAAGCCCCAATAAGCTTTCCATAAGTAAAATTACTATAGGGAATAATTCCTTGCGGATCTCTAAGAGTCTTTTTCACCTTTTCTGCAAATAAAGGAGGTAAACCATCAATAAATTTGGCTTTCCAGAATTCTAAACCATTTTCGGGAAGTTCCATTACCCAACTTAAATAAGTATCTTTATACCATCTAAACTCACCTAAATGTCTATATCTAAGACCATTTAGTAAAGCTCTAATGGTTTCATATTGATTGGTAAATCTACCACTAAAATGTTCTAGGATGGTTAAGACTATGGTATAAACAATGTCTTCTCTATTTTTGACTAAAGCAAATCCTAGGTTATCAACTCCTTCGGCTGTAGCTTTAGCATTAATGACTGCTGCCTTTGCATCAAGGCTTATATAATTATCCCACCAACCTCTTAATTGACCCGTAAAACCTGCAATAATCATCTTGCAAATAGTCCTGTCAGTGTTATTAACACTCTTGCAGATGGTAGCATACATAAGCATCCTATGAACTAAAATAGTTAACTGTCTATCAGTCAAACCATCGAGATTCCATTCATAAATCTCGCTTCCACTATAAGAGGTGTTGGTTTGATTCCAATCTCTTTCCTCTATTAAGAAATCTTAAGGAGTTGGTTTGGGATAGTAGTAAGTTTGCATACTAGGTTTTCTAGCATACGTATTACCATTATTCTTCTTTGGATAACCATAAAGTTTATTAACTTCCATTTCCACTTGTATCTTGAAATCGAAAGTGGCTTCCATCTCATCTGCAAAATCTTCAGCGAGGCTTATAGGGTTTGCACTTGCACCAAATTCTGAAAACTTTTTATCTAAAAGGCTTTCAAGATCATGAAGAGGTCTAAGAATAAAATCCTAGATCTCAGGAGGTCTTTGAATAGGAACATCAGGCTGTTTTGGCGTAGAAGCCTGTTCTAAAACTTGTTTCACAGATTTCAACTTCTCATCAATTTGAACAATCAGATTAGTTAGACTATCTAATTTCTTGTCGAGAGAACAAATATGTTCACCAATAACTTTAACATACAGACTCATAAAATTATTTTGAGAAATAAGACGATTAATTTCATTTATACTTACTGCGGCAACCTCATTATCAATAAATTTTTGAAACTCAGTAAAAGTAATACCTGTATTATTAGGTAAAACATACGGAGCTTGAGGAGGGTAGATGGAATTAATAATTTTACCTGATTCATCTTTGTAAGATCTTTCAAGAACGTTGATGAATAAAGGTAAATAAGTGGTTATAAACCATGGCACAAAGAACATAATATGATTATGTAGAGCACAAGTTTCATAAAATTCTTCAAAAATATTGTTTAAATCTTCTTCACTATAAGTGTCAAAAAACCAAGTTTTAAATCGGGTTCCATTTTTCATTCGAAAATTCATTTTGAGTATATTTTCTTGCCAGTGATCCTGGACTAAAATCAATTTGATGTTCACTCATCATTAAGCATCATTAAGATTAAAATCCATCTTGGATGCAGAAGGAATATCCTTATCAGAAATATCAGAAGATTTATCATTTGTTTGAACAATATTTACCCGAGGATCGATTTTAATTTTTTGTTTTTCTACAGATATAACTATTGATAAAGTATACAAAGAAGCAACGTGATTCCTGGCTGGACCATAAGAAGGTTCTATTGGGGAAATATGTTGAATAGTCAGTCTTCTATCTGAAGCAAAAAAATGTCTATTATAAGGAATACTTTTATCATCAAACTACATACAGATTCTTCCATCGAAATTTTGAATAATATGAGATTATTTGGAATTAGTGACAGCATCTGTCATTTGTTCAGGGGGTATAACAGAATCTAGAATCCAAGTAGTAGGAAAATTAATTTCTTCCCATTTTATCGGTCTTCTAGTAGTGACCTTAGATCTGGCGAAATTAGTTTCTACCAAAATAGTTTGATTAGATGTATCATATAACTTACATCTAGGATTCAAAGTAGCAAGTAATTTAAGATAAATTCTATAAGACAAACATATTAATTCAGATCCAGGTGCATAGTTTTAACCATGTGTTTTAATATTCAAAGTTAAAGCATCTAATATATTAGAATCAGTCAAAGATAATTGAAAATTTGGTTGAGCATTAAAATAAACTGGGCCATAGGCCACTGTAGATTCTATCGAACCCATCAAAGACTGTCGAAAATTTAGATTTCTCACATCACGAAGAGCAGCTAAAAAAGTCTCTGGTAACCCTTTAAGAGTCAAAGGATTGAAAGCAATTTGAACCATGCCAATATGCAAGAATTTATAATGAGATTTATATAAATCGATATCACGCTTATTTAATAAACGAATACTTTGTTCCGATGAGTTTAACAACAAGGATTGTTCAGTTGTTTTTATCAACTGTTTATTAGAGATTTTATCAAACCAACCATAATCATAAATAGTTTTTATATTAATTTTAGGAATAGTCCATTTATTTAACAAATCAAGGTTTTGAGGTATATCTACCTTTTCTAAGCGAGAACTTTTAACATCTCCTTGTTCCATAAAAGAGAGAATATATCTATGCCGAAATTCTACACATCAATTATTTATATATACCATGAAAGTTCCTAGGCTCTGATACCAAAGAAACAGGATCTCAGAAGACGGGCGGTAGTACGCGTGGTCATCTTCAATCTAGCTTGTTAACATCCGAATTCAAGGAATAAATTCGAATCGAAATACAAATATATTTATTTATAGTTTGATGACTTTATGGAAGGAAGGACTCCTTTAACCCAAGCAAAGGGTCTGTCGAGATTCAAATACGTATTGTCAGTGAGCCCATGTGTCTAGCAGTTCTAAGTGGGTATAAAATGCCCTTTTTCACACTTTATCGGGATAAGACCACGACTGGCTAGACGGAATCACTAAGACAAAGCCACTAACTTGTTCTATTGAATCTGACTGTACCACCATCTCAGAACCAAGTCAAGAAATCATATATAAATTTATGCATATTTAGATAAAGTCTAGATATTTCATGATAAATATATTCTTGAAGTTAGTTTTCCGGCATAGATAATAATAATAACAATAATAATATTAATAAATGCAATTATAAATAATCTAATCCTAGTCGTACTATAATCCTAATCGTAATCTAAATCGTAATCGTAATCTAATCCTAATTGTAATATAATCCTAATTGATATAAGTAGTCTAATCCTAGTGTGACTCTAAATCTACAACATTATTGTAAACACGTCAGTCAGCTTCGTTGGACATGTTCCTTTGACATGTTCAATTATTAACTTCCTTCTTCTTCAACATGTCGGTCAGCTTCGTTGGACCTGTTCCAATCGTCAGCTTTTTTCTTCTTCAACATGTTGGACCAGAGGAGGATGCACAGGCTGAGACTACAAGTCTTCCTCCCTTAGACCCAGTGATAGCTCAACAGATCATGACTTTTTTGAGTGGGTTGGTTGGCTCTGGAGTCCTTCCCACAGTGCAAGCTGCTCAACCTCCAGTCAAGCACCCCATTGCTGCTACTGTTCCTAAGGTGGATGGAGCGGAGCATTAGGCACTGATGCCTTCTTCCGTCCCCTATTGGGTCCCAAAGTTATCATCTCAAATATTTATCTCTAGAACTTGAAGAAGAAGAAAGAGTTGGAGCTAGGATCAAGGTCAAGTCTCCATTCCTCAAGCATTTGTCGGCTTTGTAATCAAGGTATGATGGCTTTTCATCCATGGATTTCTTCCATCCACGGAGTCTTTAAGTTTTCCCCAATTGAGAAGATGAAATCCCTATTTTGAGTTAGGGTTTCTTCCAATGTTGTGGGTATTGATGAATGTTGATCCAACTGAGTGGATTATGATTATTTATGATTGAATTAATAGGAATACATATTTTTAGGATGAATTTATATGTACCCATTCCTAACCCATGTCTACAAGGATGAAATTGATGTAAATGGATTTTGTACCATGAAAGAAGAATTTGTGAGTTTTGATGTATTCAATCTAGGATTGATAAGATACATTAGAATTGAAGTTTATATGATGAATCACGATTAGATTGCTTTGAGATTGAAGCTCATGAGATGATTATGATATTTAATTGCTTGAGATTATGCTTATAGAATGACTATGAGATATAGGGCTTTGAGAGTAAAGCTTATGCTGTCAATTATTGACTATTGATGTAATTGTTGTGGAAGGGATAGTTCCTACATGAATTGCTTATGTTATGAATGTGAAAAGATTTTTCACATTGAATGATTCTTGGTTGAAAGGATTGCTCACCTAAAATGAATCTAATGTTAATGACTAAGATATTGATGAGGCTAGAGGCGATTACCCACGAACTCCAAATTAAATGGATATGAGGCGATTACCCATATTCCTTGAAGTAGGATAAAAAGGCGATTACGCTTATTCCTTAAAGTTAAACAAGAGGCGCCTCCCCATGTTTTTATGATATGATTGGACAAGAGGTGAGTACCCATGATTCTTATAGAATGACAAAAGGCGAATACCCATGTCACATGATGTTGGACAAGAGGTGAATATCCACGATCCATATGTTAAGGTGGACTAGATTTGAGTACCCATGATCCATATAAGGACTAGAGGTGACTACCCACGTTCCTTTGTAGTAAGGCAAAGAGGCGATTCACCATGTCTATAAAAGATAAGTTAGATTATGATATTATGATATTATGTATGATGAGCTTGGATTGTTGCTTGAGTTGCCTTCCATGATATGCGTGACTAGATGTGGATTACCCAAGTCTTGACTGAGGATAAGTTGAGGTTACTTCAAGAAGTTTTCCTCCTATGTCATGATGATTTATGTGCATTGATTATGCATATGACTTATGTTGTTATCTCTTATTGTTATGTTGATGTTTATATTAGCTATCATATTTAGTACATGTTTGTACTAACACATAATCTTTCCTACTTTTCTTATCCAAATGTAGGGTCTGGCGATAACGATTCTCATCCCCGTGGCTAGGATCTTAGTAGAGAAAGACTTGAAATTGGTGAGTCCTCATAGCATTCAAGAATATGGCCACCATTTCTCTTATGTCCTTTCATTTCCTGTTTTGAACATTATTGTATGGGATGTGTCCCAAATAAATTCATGTTGTAGATGGTTTGAGACAAAGTGTATTAGACTTCCGCTTCGTTTATAAAAGACTTTGATATTGTTGAAAAAGTTTTAAATTTTCGCTCAGTTCTATTAACTTATGTAATGAAAGCTAAGTGGCTTATATGAGGCCTCTCGGGGTCTTGTATGTCATGTAACGTCTAGGGGTACCCCTGGGTCATGACAACCACCAATTTCACATCAATCCAATTTCTGAGTAAAAAGTTATGACCATTTTAGTAACCTAATACAGTGTTGTTACGAATTAGCTGACGGGAAAACATTAAAAAAGGTCGTTTTTGTTTTTTTATCTCCAAGAAAAACCCTAAACGAATTTCTTGACTAGTATAAGGCTAAAAAAAATTCAGATTTTCATTTTTTAATCCATCATTCTCTTCTCTCTCAAACCCTAGGGCAAAACCCTAAGGAAAAATCAAAGTAGAAGACTCTATTCAAGATTTTTTCAATCTTTTTTCAAGATTCTTTCAATTTTTTTTCAAGATTCTTTCAATCTTTTTCAAGATTCTTCTTCAAGGTAAGTTTTTCTCCAAGAATTGCATGCTTCCCAACTCAAATTCCTCCATATAATTATGGATCACTGTGAAAATCATAATTCTTGGCCATAGAGATTTCAAGAAAGTAATTCAAGAATCTTCAGAAAGGTTCCTTTAATTGTTCTCCTTCAAGTTAGGGTTTCAAGTCTTCTAATCAAGTTCTTCTTCAAGATTCTTCAAGAACCTTGTTCTTTCAGGTATGTAAGACTATCATAGTATTGGACTAGTTCGTTCTCACGTCCTATATCTACTTTCAGATCAGTAAATGAGTAATCTAGGATTCTTTCCCTATATTTGAGTATTCTTGAGATAAGTTGATTTTGAGTTCTTGAGTTCATGTTTCTTTCAAAAATCCTATTCCTAATTATTGAGTTTCTATATTGTTATTGAGATTCTTGGGTTGAATTGTTCATGTCTATAATTCCGCATGAATCCTATGAATTGAGTTATAAATTTTGAGAAGCTTTTTAAAGTCAACACTTGAGTTTTAAACTAAGTTTTTTTTAAGGAAGTAAAGATGAGTTTTGAGAAATATTTGTATTCATGAGTTTCTATATGGTTATTGAGGTCCTCAAGTTGAGTCGTTCATGTCCATAATTCCACATGAATCCTACGAATTGAGTTATAAGTCTTGATAGTCTTTGAAAGCAAATCATTGTGTTTCAAACAGAGTTTTGAGAAAAAAGTTTAAAGATTTTATTTCATAAAGACTTAAGAATTTCTAATGTTATTTTATTCATATATATATATATTCATATACATATGTACCTATGTTAATTATTGGATTTGCAAGATAAGTTCATACGTGCATTTTTTCAAGAAGGTAAACACATTTCATGTTTTGAAAAATATTTCAGGTAATGTAAGAAGTCCATTCTTTGTGATGGGTGAATTTAGCACAAAGTTATATTAATTATTTTGGGAGTAGTATCAAGCACCGAGTTGGGTTAGAGTCGTTTATGATTCAGAAGTCCTATAGAACTACGTAGCAAGAGTAGAACAGGATAACGTTGATTCTTTATGCGACTCGTCACTGCCTCTAAGATAGATCCATAGTCACGATATCATCCTATACCCTGACAAACTATAGGATGGCCCTGGCAACGTGAGGCAAAACGTTGTATCATTGCTAGGATCATGATAATGGTTGTCGGCTAGAGAAACTCCCCACAAGTAAAGTATATTATTTTCATGTTTCTTTCATTGTATAATTTATTGTAAAGCTTCATTGATTTTCACTTCATGTTCATGTATTATTCAGTTGAGTTGCTTTCAATCATTCACTTCAGTTATTTGTTTACTTAGCCATATTACATACTCGTACATTCCATGTACTGATATCATTCGACCTGCATCCTTTTATGATGTAGATATAAGCGTTCATTATTATCAACAAGTGCTTCGTTGAGATCACTCTACACTCCAATTAGCTTTGGTGAGCCTCCTTTTATTCTGGAGGACTTCATAGTTACTTTCAGTTAGTAGTTTTGAGGTGTCATGGGTCTTGTCCCTACATCCTTCCTTAATAGTAGAGGCTTCATAGATAGACGGTTTTGGAGAGTCTTTCGGTTTTAGATATTTTATTTAAAACCTATGTTTCATACTCAATATATTCAACAAAGTTCTGAGATTTCGTAAAATGTTTTTATAAACATTTCATTCAATTTGATGTTTATGTATTCTTGAGTTAGTCTTCCGATTGTAGTCAACCAGGATGAGGGTTCACTTGGGGGCCAACAATGGTTTTTGAGTGCTGGCCACGTCCAAGGTGTAGGTTCGGGTCATGACAAAGTTGGTATTAGAGCACATAGTTCAAGTGTCCTAGGGTGTCTATGAAGTCGTGTCAGTAGAATATTGTTTATCGTTGTGAGGGCCCTACTTCTATAAATGAGGGACTACATACATTTAAGAAAAGTTTCCCTTCTTTCATACTCTAACTCATGCAATAGAGTTGTGTCATAAAGAGCTTATTCAAACTCATGCATTTCTCAAATTCATTTGACTACCCCTTATACTAAAGGTAGTTGAAAAGCAAAGCCAGTTCCATATAGATGAGTTACTTTGAGCAAAAGTATTAAGGAAGTCATGCGAATGTAGATGGGCTTGAGAGAAGCCCGTAAGTGATTTAAGTGTTGATTTTTGAAAGAATGCACAATTATTCATATGAATCGTGGGTTCTAGCTAAAAGAGAGATGTATTCCCAAACTCTTTTCTATAAACCTTGTTTCAATTGAGACTCATGATGTGATGCCAAAAATATATATTTTTAATCATTATTTACCTCACATTTATCATTTATATTTGCCCTTTTTGAGCATTAATTTTATGAATTGTACTAAATAGTGTATTTTATTTGTAGGAGTAAATTGACGTAAAGTTGAAGAAGTTTGGAGCTAAAACAAAGTAAAGATGGAAGGTTGAAGAAGGAAATCAAGCAGACATCTTAATGAAATAAATTCAATATAATAATGTATAAGGGAAAGGTGCAACAATAGCGAAATTGAAGATTACTTCTGCTGCTGCCATGTGGCAGCGGATAACGGTAGCAGCAACCCAACATGGCGGCTACACTGTTTTATGCACGGGAGAAATTCCAATTCCTTTTGGTTTCGGTTTTGGATTCCTAATTTTCTTTGGACTCAATTGTTTTATTTAGGGTTTACTATATCTATAAATAGTCCATAGAAATAATTATGGGAGGTATCAAGAGTAAGGAGGAGGCACTTTTGAAGAGAAATTCGTCAATACTTTTTAGGGTTCTTTTCTTCTTCTTGTTTTCTTAGACATTAGTAGCTAAAGCTCTTGTTTTGGGGCTGTAGCTACGGATTCAATGTTGATTATTTGAGGCTTTATGAATTGATTTTCGGTTGTCAATCCAAATTACTTCTATATTCTTGTTTTACTATTTTATACTTGCGCACCATAGAATAAATCTAGTGTCTAATCTTAAAATCGAACGAGGAGGGATTAGATAGACCAGAGAATATAAAGAGCTCGGTCGACCCATTAGATTGAGGTGATTAGTGTTCAGGAGTGACGCCCAGACGAACCATTTTGCTTGGTTACGAAGTAGCATGAAATATAAATGCTCGCCAGTTAGTTTATCTATCCCCGCTCAACGATGAAGTTGGATGGCTAACTGGGGTAGGCGGCGAGAGACAAACCACGCGGACCATACTATCAACCCTATAAACCAGTAATTTGACAACTGAAGTGAATTCTAAGCCAAAAATATGATACATGAAATCCAATACATGCTGCAACCTTGGGATTTTCCAACTATTGTAAGTAATTTTATTATTTTGTTCTTGCATTCTTCTCTTTTGGTTCTCTTAACTAAATAAATTAGATCAATATAATTTAGTAAAAGTAGTTAATTGACAAGTCCTTTGGGTTCGATAATCTGGTTCTTTTAAGAGCCACTATATTACTTGCGCGACCGCGTACACTTGCGTGTGCAATTGAGAGCAACAACTCATATGAGAAAGTGTGTTTTAGAGCTTTGGTAGTAATGCACTTGAAAAGATAGTATGAGTTATGAGATTATAAGAAGTTACAGTAAAAGTGTCTAGAGTTAGAAGAATGCATGTATAGCTTCAGTAATCTAAGAAAGAGAGATAGTGATGAGACAAATTATGAAATTGTAGTCACATACCCAGTAAATTATTAATGAGGATTTTTCCTTTATGGGTAGACTAAGAAGTGATGAGTTTGGGAAGATTTCATGATAGGAAGTAGAGTAAGAGTTACTAGTTAGAATGAGCTAGAGTATACTTTAACTAGAAAGGAGTTTATGATGATGTGTCATTGTGTTAGTAACGACCAAGTGTAGGTTTTGAATAGAAGAGCACATTATTCATGAGGTGATAGATCTAAGCCAGACTTATGATTTTTTTGGAGATCTCATGATATTTAGAGGGCTATAGAACTAGTAAGCCAATGATGTGTAGTGAGTGGGTAAATAGTACTTAAGCTGTGAAAGGAAGTGTGACAGTAATTTATAAGTATGTAGACGGAGAGATAAATATTGACTATTTATTATGAGGTCTTAGTGAGCTAGTGTTTCTTAATTTTATCTAGTAGTTGTAAGTTAGTATAGTAAGAGAGAAATCATATTGATATTCATGTTTAGTAATAAACATTAAGGTTGAATTTGAGATGAGCTTCGTGATCAAAAGAATGGCAACATGAGGGAAATGATGTTAGTCTTGAGATCTGATCTGGTAGACTTGACATAGAGTAGGTGAGGAATTGAGATATTAGCTACAATAAATGTGAGTGGTACAAGTGAGAGATCCTAACTTTTAGATAAGGTCGGTAAAGTGTGGCTAAGCCATAAAAGTAACAAGAGCATTAAGAGGTGTACCCGAGATAGTATGTAATCAGACGAGGTTCCCATTAAGTTTCTTGTTCTCAGGTATGCCTAGAGAGTGTA
The DNA here is from genome assembly GCF_019186545.1 of Solanum stenotomum. Taxonomy (NCBI): domain Eukaryota; kingdom Viridiplantae; phylum Streptophyta; class Magnoliopsida; order Solanales; family Solanaceae; genus Solanum; species Solanum stenotomum. Next base: position 12,292,416 of record NC_064291.1, on the reverse strand, counting down.
ATTGAGCTTTCAATGCGGAATAGGCTGAAGTAAGCATTATTTTTCTCTTAAAGAGTTAGAAGAAACGGCGTTATAAGCCAATGAGAAGAGGTTAATAGAAGCATCTTAGAAAGAGGTCTTAGAAGGAGTCTTAGTACCTGCTTATGGAAAGTTTAGTAGCCATGAGATAAGCCTTTCTCGAGTATTAGAGTAAAGAGAATGTAGACTAGTTTGGAGATGATGGAATAGATACATAACTTTAAAATGTTAGTTTCAAAACTAAAGGGGAGATGATTAGATGAGAAATAAAGTCAATTGTTGAGAATGAGATAGTTATGTCTTCAGAAAGAGTTAAGGAGGTACATCAATCCATTCATAATCTTGTGTATTCCTTAGGTCCAGTTATTACAACATCTTGTTGATACTCTTAATATCAGAATTTTGTCTATGACCTATGCTCATACACTTCAGAGAGATTCACATCTATGCTCAGTAGTCAAAATGAGGGATAAAGACTTTAGCCCATTAATCTTAAGCTTAATCCATAAAGTTATGGATATCAGCCTCATGATATGAACCTATTCATATAAGAACTCATGTCTCACATTATGTTTAGTCTTATAAATTCATGATTTACTCTCAATGGCTAGCAACATAATGTTATGTCATGCAAATTCTTATATCAGATATCTCGAATGAATCGTGCTTATGATCTTTCGCCCTAAAGTCCTTTCAGTAATCTTTTTTAGTTTTGGAGAGGAGTGTTGTTGATAGTAGTTGTGTGATGATGGAGGAGAAGATTTCTATTTATTGTTGCGATAGTGATAGTGTGTTTATTTCATCTAAGGTTATAAATGTGGAGGAAAAAGGAGATAAGGTTTTATAATGAGTACTAAGTCTGCTTCCTGGTTGTAATGCATGAAAGTTAAGTTGGTAGAGATGATGAGCGGATGAGAAGTTCTTAGAAAGTGGGTTACTAGGAGTGTATGGAGTGGTTAAGGTTCTAAGCTTGAATGTGGTATTGTTAACATGTGGACAATGTGTGATACATTAGGTGTTTCGTGATATGAGATCAAGGTTAGTTGAATGTAGCGATAAGGAGTAGTGTTCTCTGGATGAGAATTCCTACAGAGGTATAGAACCCGAATCTTGTGATTTAGATTAGAATAATCACCCTATATGTTAAGTACTTTGTGATTACGAGTTAGACTTGAATAAAGTAAGAGTAACCCCATTTTCATTCTTAGACCAGCCGTCATTCGAGGACGAATGATCCTAAGGGGGAGTTATTGTAACACACCGAAAATTTCTAAGTTAAGACTTGAACCATTCTTCATTAACTTGTAAGGTCATATCGGGGCGATTCTTAAATTACCCATATGTGTAAAGGTAAATTCTTGAATGTGGGAATGATTTTGATATGAATTAAGGTCACTAGAATCCCCTAGCACAAAGTAGAGTTGAAAGGTTCCTTATCGATTAAGTTTTGATGTAAGATTCTACTTGGGTCAACTTCGAACAATCATATCTCTTAAAATATAAGTAGTTACGTGGCTCTTAACCTATCAAATTAAAGGTATTTGAATCTTCTTTCCAACGCCACCAATTTCGCATCAATCCAATTTCTGAGTAAAAAGTTATGACCATTTTAGTAACCTGATACAGTGCTGTTACGAATTAGCCGACGAAAAAATATTAAAAAGGGTCGTTTTTGTCTTTTTACCTCAAAGAAAACCCTAAATGAGTTTCTTGACTAATATAAGGCTAACAAATAATAATTATATATTTATCTTTTAATCCATCATACTCTTCTCTCTCAAATCCGCTGGTAAAACGTTAACGAAAAATTAAAGTAGAAGACTCCATTCAAGATTCTTTCAATTTATTGTCAAGATTCTTTTAATTTTTTTCAAGATTCTTCTTCAAGGTAAGTCTTTCTCGAAGAATTCCATTCTTTCCAGCTCAAATTCCTCCATACAATTATGAATCACTAATGAAAATCATAATTCTAGGCCATAGAGATTTCAAGAAAGTAGTTCAAGAATCTCAAGAAAGGTTTTCTTGATTATTCTCCTTCAAGCTAGGGTTTCAAGACTTCTAATCAAGTTCTTCTTCAAGATTATTCAATATTCTTCAAGAACCTTGTTCTTCCAGGTATGTAAGGCTATCATAGTGTTGGACTAGTTCATCTTCACGCCCTACATATACTGTCAAATCAGTAAAAGAGTAATCTAGGATTCATTTCCTAGATTTGAGTATTCTTGAGATAAGTTGATTCTGAGTTCTTGAGCTCATTTTTTAAAAAAAATTCTATTCCTAATTATTTAGTTTCTATACTGTTATTGATATTCTTGAGTTGAATTGTTCATGTCTATAATTACATATGAACCCTATGAATTGAGTTATAAATTTTGAGAAGTTTTTTAAAGCCAACACTTGAGTTTTAAACTGAATTGTTTTTAGGAAGTAAAGATGAGTTTTGAGAAAGAGTTGTTTTCATGAGTTTCTATATGGTTATTGAGTTCCTCAAGTTGAGCCATTCATGTCCATAATTCTACATGAACCCTACGAATTGAGTTATAAGTCTTGAGTGTCTTTGAAAGCCAATCATTGTGTTTCAAACTAAGTTTTGAGAAAAAGTTTAAAGGTTCTATTTCATAAAGACTTAAGAGTTTCTAATATTATTTTATTCGTATATATATATATATATTCATATACATATTTACCTCTGTTAATTATTGGACTTGAAAGATAAGTTCATAAGTGCATGTTTTCAAGAAGGTAAACACGTCTCATGTTTTGAAAAGTATTTCAAGTAATGTAAGCAGTCCATTCTTTGTAATGGGTGAATTGAGCACACAATTATATTTATTATTTTGGGAGTAATATTGAGCACCGAGTTGGGTTAGAGTCTTTTATGATTCAGAAGTCCCATAGAACTAAGTATAGCGTAGATAGGATATCATTGATTCTTCATGCGACTCATCACTTCCTCAGAGAAGGCCAATTAGATGGATCCATAGTCACGATATCATCCTATACCCCGACAAAGTGTAAGATGACCCTGGCAACGTAAGGTGAAATATTGTATCATTGCTAGGCTCATGGTAATGGCTGTCGGTTAGAGAAACTCCCCACAAGTAAAGTATATTATTTTCATGTTGATTTCATTGTATATTTTATTGTAAAGCTTAAATGTATTTTACTTCATGTTCATGTATTAATTCAGTTGAGTTGCTTTTAGTCATTCAGTTCAATTATTTGTTTACTCGGCCATATTAAATACTCGTACATTCCATATAATGATATTATTCGACCTGTATCCTTTTATGATGCATATATAGGTGTTCATGATTATCACATTCTCTTCGTTGAGATCACTCTACACTCTAGTTAGCTTTGGTGAGCCTCCTTGTATTCCAGAGGACTTCACAATTACTTTCTAGTTAGCAATTTTGAGGTGTCGTGGGTCTTGTCCTGACATCCTTCCTTAATAGTAAAGGCTTCATAAGTATACGATTTTGGAGAGTCTTTTAGTTTTGGATATTTTATTTAAAACTTATGTTTCATACTTATTATATTCAGCAATGTTTTGAGATTCAGTAAACAATTTTTTAAACCTTTCTTTCAATTTGATGCTTATGTATGCTTGAGTTAGTCTTCCGCTTGTAGTCAGCTAGGATGAGGGTTAATTTGGGGGCCAACAATGATTCTCGAGTGTCGGCCACGTCTAGGGTGTAGGCTCGGGTCGTGACATTGCCGCCAACGTTATTTTTCCATCGACGTAGTTATGCGAATGACTATTATGAGGAAGATGTTTTTTCAATTGTTTTGTATGGGCTGTGTCCGTAATTGAAGGGATAGCTTGAGTTTTCCCTAGATACTTAAAAAGCTAAGAGTCCAGAAACTTACCGGTAGCAGCATGAATAATATTGACATTAAATCTCTCTCCTTCTGTAGATTTGGGGGAAGGGAAATTACTTACCATTGTTGTTTTATATTCTTCTAGTGGTTTTTTTACCTCGCTTGAATGTACCTATTTGCCACACATTATCAGACGTTTTTTTTTGTAGTGGTTGTTGTACTTGGGTTGTTGTCCTCTTTATGCTTCTGTAAATTTTGATTGGAATGGTCAAAGTAGGGACATAGTTGTATTGTGTGTCCCAACCTTCTGCAACTGGTACATAGAACATCATACCTCCATAGAGGATTGCTTGTTTGAGATGACCTATGAATATATGTTTTTTGATGGGATTCCCAGTGGGACTTTGATACAGATGTGCGCATACCGACCTCTCAGAGTCGAGGAGGTGCAAACATCAATTTTGACTAATCTCCTTAGCTTATTCCCAATCTTCGCAAGGATCTTATGGTCATAGTACTGATAATAATGTTGAGTTACAAACTCCTTATATAGGAGAGAATTGTAAGTCCTAAGTTAACTATACTTAAAGTCTTGCTGCAATACCTATAATAATAATAATAATAATAATAATAATAATAATAATAATAATAATAACAATAATAATGATGATGATGATGATGATGATGATAATAATAATAATAATAATAATAATAATAATAATAATAATCATAATAATGCAATTATGAATAATCTAATCCTAGTCGTACTATAATCCTAGTCGTAATCTAATCCTAATCGTAATCTAATCCTAATTGTAATATAATCCTAATTGATATAAGTTGTCTATTCCTTGTGTGACTCTAAGTTTAAAACAGTGTTGTAAACACGTTAGTCAGCTTCGTTGGACATGTTCCAATCATCATATTCCTTCTTCTTGAACACCTCTGTCAGCTTCGTTGGACATGTTCCTTTGACATGTTCCAATCGTCAGCATCCTTCTTCTTCAACATGTTGAACCAGAGAAGGACGCACAGGCTGAGACTACATGTCTTCCTCCCTTAGAACCAGTGATAACTCAGTAGATCATGACTTTTTTGAGTGGGTTGGTCGGCTCTGGAGTCCTTCCCACAGTGCAAACTGCTCAACCTCCACTCAACCACCCCATTGCTGCTATTGTTCCCAATGTGGATGGAGCATTAGACACTGATTCCTTCTTCCGTCCCCTATTGGGTCCCAAAGTCATCATCTCAAATATTTATCTCTAGAACTTGAAGAAGAAGAAATAGTAGGAGCTAGGATCAAGGTCAAGTCTCATTTCTCAAGCATTTGTGGGCTTTGTAATCAAGGTATGATGGCTTTTCATCCATGGATTCCTTCCATCCATAGAGTCCCTAAGTTTTCCCCAATTAAGAAGATGAAATCCCCAATTTAAGTTAGGGTTTCTTCCAATGTTGTGGGTATTGATGAATGTTGATCCAAATGAATGGGTTATGATTGTTTATGATTGAGTTAATAGGAATACATGTTTTTAGGATGAATTTACATGTACCCATTCCTAACCCATGTCTAGAAGGATGAAATTGATGTAAATGGGTTTTATACCATGAAAGGAGAATTTGTGGGTTTAGATTTATTCAATGTAGGATTGATAAGATACATTAGAATTGAAGCTTATATGTTTAAACATGATTATATTGCTTTGAGATTGAGCTTATAGAATAACTATGAGATATAGGGCTTTGAGAGTAAAGCTTATGTTGTCGATTGTTGACTATTGATGTATTTGTTGTGGAAGGGATATCTCACGCCCCAAACTCGAGGGGCGCAACTGGATCCTAATGCTAAAACTCAAACCCGAGCCGACCCTGCTGAACCATTTGCTACTAGCGCATGGCAGCCACACACAATCAAGAAAACAAACAAGTATATCTCGGCTTAAAACTAAGCCCTCTGCTGGCAAGGCCCCTGTTAACTGATCTATAAAAGAAACAGCTACTCCCAGGAGATCATATAAATAAATAGCCAACTAGCACAGAAGTCCTGATTGGGCCGTCGAGGCCACCATGATATCTATACCAAAACAAAAAGCAGGTGTATATCAATACAATACATCAAACAACTCATAAGCTTCAGCAAACTAACAACATAGGCCAGTATTGTCATAACGTAGCTATACACCCCACACACTAGTCTGCAAGCATCAAAGAGTAGTAAAGATTAGCGAGACAGGGCCACAACCTTCCCATAAAGATATGTACAATAAAAGGTAACAAACCTCCCAACTCTGGTAGCTCCAGAGGAAAGGGGATAGCCAACCGGATAAAAGTCAATCCTACTACTTAGGAGGTCTACTCGGTCGTCTGTGAGGACCTGCATGCATGAATGCAGCGCCCCCATGGCAATGGGGCGTTAGTAAAAATAATGTACAGTGTATGAAAGTCAACGGACTATGAGGAGGTATCTTGATATACTGGAATAATCTGACAAATAAATCAAGGATAAGATAAGTGTACTGACCTGCTCCTAAATCTAAACTTATCAAAATAATTAAACAACAACCTAACCAATCCCCCATAAGCTCGACAGGTACAAACAACACACAAGACCACCTACTCAGGCCCCCATAAGCCCGAAAGGTGCCAATCAGCCTATGTACCCTATCGATAGCCCCGTAGACAGCCACATAGCCCTCTTAGGCATTAATATATCCCTGTAGGCAGCAGATAGCTCTCTTAGGCATCAACATAGCTTATAGACAACTCATAGCCCTTCTAGGCATCAATATAGCCCCCATAGGCAACTCATAGCCCTTTTGGGCATCCATATAGCCCTGTAAGCAGAACATAGCCCTTCTAGGCATATATCACATTCCTGCAGCTAACCACAATAGTCCCAAGGGCAACAATAACAATCCAATCACTAAAAGCGAGCAATTTAGTTATAAGCAACCTATACAAATAGCCTCTAAGTCATGTACAACATAAGGACGCTACTAACTGAATAAGAATCCCAACAAGGGAGGATTATATCAACTCGAGCAACCAGCAATCAACAATAATGGCTACAAGTGCAGCAAGGATAACAACCCAATTACATTTCTTCTAAGCTTTAAGGAAACATGTCGTAAGTAGGGAATAACCTTAACATACCTTTCAAATGAACGCTCGAAAGACCGTAGTTCCTTCACGAAAGTTGTTTCTTATGTCTTAAGCTTCGCAAACATTATATATACACACAGTTGGTATGCACCTATAAATAGCTCATAATTAATTTTAAATCGACAGATTTGCCATATTGCCCCAACTTGTCGAAACATGCATAGAAATTCATAAAAACAACCATAAAAGGGTCCCGAGATGATTATCTTAGTTAACCAAGTGTAAACCTTGAAGAAATACCAATAACTACAAATTTATATCTTCAAAAACCAGCTCCAAACGCAGCTAATACAAGGTAAAAACGATTGCCACATGTAGGGATTACGTTTCTAGGCACGGGGGAAATGTTTAATGGTAGAAATCATCAAAAACTAACTTCATCGTGCTAGAACTCCATAGGAACCCTCTCTTAAGCTTTCTATCTGGTTTGGAACTGAAATGAAATGTTTTCATGGCTTAAAACGTTAAATATGCCGACATACCATAATTTTGACCCGACCCGGATTCTACCCTGGCAGTCCCTAGAAAAACTCTCATAACGTTTTACTCTAAGGTCGGTTTGATACGGGATTTTGTGCATTGCAAACTAGACTCATAGGCCTTCGATTTAATGGGTGATAGGCCTTCTAAATCTTTATATATTGGGAGAAAACATCGAAGACATTTGACCCAAATTTTAGAGAAATTTTTAAAAAGGAACTTACGATATCTTTCGCTAACTTTTATTTTGCCACTTACTTAACTTCAAAAGTTGAGATACAACCATTGAACACTTAAGATATGACATATCACATCATTTTTAATTTACTACTCACCCTCCTTATCTTTCCACGAAGATACGAGTTAATTTAGACGTTTTGAAAAGTCGGGGTGTTACATCCTTCCCCTCTTAGAAAAAATAGTCCTCGAATGAAAAAAAAATCTGAGGCACACGGTTAAATCCTTAGGAGTTTCCAAAATTTAGACAGAGTATCCTTTGGCATTGTCACTATCTAGGAACCTAAAATGCAAAAAGTCTAACCTAGGCGTCTCACATGATGACATAAATTGCTAAGCACTATAGCTCCACAATAACAGTGTGAGCAAATATACAATGACAACAATAATAATAATAAGAAATAATATTAAAAAAATTATATAGGTATCTTACCTCACTGCACCAATATAAACTGATATGCCATCACCCTGGGGTATGAAACAAGTGATGATATTTGGACATCATGCCATCCTCTTTAGTCCTCAATTTACGGACCTGCCGATCTAAATGGCAACTGGAATTTCCTCGTAGGATAACTCCTCTGTGATATGAACATCCTCCACTGGGACGACCCGAGAAGAGTCTCCTATGCACTTCCGTAGCATAGATACATGGAAAACTGGAGGAACATATTCTATCCCCGAAGGCAATTCTAACTCATAAGCCACTCGTCCTACCCTCCGAAGGATCCGGTATGGCCCAATGAATCTTGGACTAAGCTTGAATTTTTCTCCAAATCTTATAACCCCTTTCATAAGCAAGACTTATAAGAATACCCAGTCATCGACACAACACTCTAAGTCCCTTCGTCGCACACATGAGTATGACTTTTGTCGGCTTTGAGCTGTTAGCAACCTCTCCCGTATGAGCTTGACCTGCTGCACTCTCTGTTGTACTAAGTTGGGTTCAATGAATCTTGACTCACCTACCTCGAACCATCCAATGCGGGATCTACATTTTTACCCATACAAAGCCTCATAAGGTGTCATCCCGATGCTAGAATGATAACTATTATTGTATGTGAACTTTATAAGAGGTAAGTGGTCATCCCAACTCCCCTTGAAGTCTAGCGCACACGCCTGTAGCATATCCTCGAGTGTCAAAATTGTGCGCTCGGCCTGGCCAACTGTCTGTGGGTGAAAGCCTGAACTAAGATTAAACTGTGTCCCCAGTCCTTTCTGGAAGGACTTCCAGAAGTTGGCGGTGAATTGTGCTATTCTATCAGAGATAATAGATATTGGGACACTGTGTAACCTAACAATCTCTCTAATATAAAGCCTTGCATAGTCTTCGGCCGTAAAAGTAGCCCTGACTAGTAAGAAGTAGGCTGATTTTGTTAGTCTATCAACAATTACCCAAATAGAGTCAAACTTGCGACGCGATCGAGGTAACCCTGTAATAAAATCCATATTAATTACTTCCCACTTCCACAAAGGAATGGCTATCTCCTGAACTAGCCCAGCGGGCTTTTGGTGCTCAACATCCACCTGTTGGCAGCTAGGACACTGTGCCATAAACTCAGCAATGTCCTTCTTTATCCCGTGCCACCAATAGATCTCCTTAATATCATAGTACATCTTCGACGAACCAGGGTGAATAGAATAATGGGAATGATGTGCCTCTTCCATAATCCGATGCGGAAGCCCTGCAATATTCGGAACACACATTCGACCACTATATCTAAGGACTCCATCTCCTGTATATCAAATGCTAAAGTCTGTTGATTCTGAGCCTTGGTTCTCAGCTGCCCTAAGCTAGGATACTGTTGTTGCCATGATTTTACTTCTACAACTAGAGATGATACGACTGTGTCCTGAATTATTACCCCACTATCTTCTGCCTCTAACAATCTGACTCCCAAGCTAGCTAACTGATGAAGCTCTCGCGCTAGCTCACGCTTCTCAACACCTAAATATGATAAACTACCCATAGATCTTTGACTGAGGGCATCAGCTAGCACATTCTCCTTTCCTGGATGATATAAAATGTCCACGTCGTAGTCTTTCACTTACTCAAGCCATCGATGTTGTCGCAGATTTGAATCCTTCTGTATAAAGATATATTGAAGGCTTTTATGATATGTGAAGATGTCAACATGAACGCCAAACAAATAGTGTCTCCAGATCTTTAGCGCATGTACAACTGCAACCAACTCTAAATCGTGGGTCGGATAGTTCTTCTCATGCTTTCTCAACTGCCTTGAAGCATATGCGATAACCTTACCATGTTGCATTAGAAGACATCCCAACCCAACAATAGAAGCATCACAATACACTGCATAGCCTTCTTAACCATCTGGCAATGCAAGAACTAGTGCTGATGTCAACATGTCCTTCAACTCCTGGAAACTATACTCGCAAGCCTCAGTCCATTGGAACTTAGCTGTTTTCTGAGTTCGTTAATGGGGCAGAAATTGAAGAAAACCCCTCTACAAACATTCTGTAGTACACAGCTAACCCTAAGAAACTACAAACTTCAGTCAGAGTCATGGGTCTGGGCCAAGTATTTACGACCTCAATCTTTTGTGTATCAACCGCAATGCCTGCATCTAATACAATATATCCTAAGAAAGCTACAGAGTCCAACCACAACTCACACTTAGAAAACTTTGCATAAAGTTCTCGGTCTCGAAGAACCTGAAGGACTGCTCGCAGATGATTTGCATGCTCATCTTTTGAACGTGAATACACAAAAAGATCATCAATAAATACAATCATAAACAAGTCTAGATACGGCCAGAATATACTATTCATTGGGTCCATGAACACTGCTGGGAATTATTTAATCCAAAAGACATTACCAAGAACTCAAAGTGTCCATATCTAGTTCAAAAAGCTATCTTTGGAATGTATTTCTCCTGAACTCGTATCTGATGGTACCCTGATCTTAAATCAATCTTTGAGAAACACTTAGCACCTTGTAATTGATCAAAAAAGTCATCTATCCTCGAAAGGGGATACTTATTCTTTATAGTTTCCTTATTTAACTGTTAGTAATCAATACACATTTTTAGTAAGCCATCTTTCTTTCTTACGAACAACACTGGTGCACCCCATAGTGAAGCACTAGGCCTAATAAAGCTTTTATCCAGCAAGTCTTTCAGTTGATCCTTCAACTCCTTCAGGTCAGCAGGAGTCATTCTATAAGCAGAGATAGATATGGGTTGGTAGCAAATCGATAGCAAAATCAATTTTCCGTTCTGGAGGGATACCAAAGAGTTCGTCTGGAAATATATCTAGGCACTCATTAACTACCGGAATAGACTGAAGAGTCGATGGTTCTGCATCTATATCATGAATGTGAACAAGTTGATAAATACAATCATTGGTAATTATCCTCTTTGCCTGAAGATAAAAAATAAACCTACCTTTCGGCGTGCTGTATCACCTTTCCATTCCCGAATTGCCTCTCCTGGAAAGGAAATCTAACAATCTTTGTCTAGCACTCAACATTAGCATAGCAAGACGCTAACCAGTCCATACACATAATGATGTCAAAATCGACCATCTCTAACTCTACGAGATCTACAGAGGTCTGATGCTCGATAATTTCTACTGTGCAACCTCGATAGACTCTGCTGGTAACAATAGACTCACCAACTGGTGTAGATACAATAAAGGGTCGATCTAATGACTCTTCTACTATACATAACCTCCCCGCAATAAATGGAGTAACGTAAGAAATAGTAGATCCGGGATCTATCAAAGCATAAACACAATGGGAGAAAACAATCAATGCACCTGTCACAACATCTGGTGATGACTCTGAGTCATGTCGGTCGGTTAATGAATATGTACGATTATGTCCACTACCAGAACTTGCTGTTTTCTCTCTGCCTCCACCTCTACCTCTACGTGCTGAAGTCAGGGGTCCACACCCTGTAGATTGTGCTGATGATGAGGAACCTACTGCTGACCTGGTCGACTGACCTATACCACCCTGACCTTTGGTAGGGTAGTTTTTCCACCGATGCCCCTCTTGTCCACAAGACTAACAACCTGTGGAACCCTGTCTGCACCTCTCGAAATGCATCCTACCGCAAGTAGCGCAACGCAGTGGGGCTGTCCTAGCCTGGCCTGNATACCACCCTGACCTTTGGTAGGGTAGTTTCTCCACCCATGCCCCTCTTGTCCACAAGACTAACAACCTGTGGAACCCTGCACCTCTCGAAATGCATCCTACCGCAAGTAGCGCAACGCAGTGGGGCTGTACTAGCCTGGCCTGAACCCCTTTGCTATTGTGAGCCCGATGCTCGTGAACCCTCACTTGGTCCTGACTTTTCCTAATGATCAAATCTACTACCCTGGAACTGCTGAGATGGAGGTCTAGGAGGCCTAATCGACTCTTGGGGTCTGGGACCACCATAAAAATCTCTCTGTGAACCAGTGGGCCTAGTCTTCTTCCGTCTCTCTCGACCCTCTCACTCATATACTGTAAATGTCGGTGATCCTTTATGCCTTGTGCAAATTCCTGAATTCACGAGATATCCATATTATCATTTATTGCAGCAGTAAAACAAGCATCGATATAGTCTGAGTCGAACCGTCCCACATATCTACGCACCCTATCATGCATCGTATCAACAAATGCTGGTGCATATATAGCCAATGAATCAAATCTTAGTCCGTACTCTCGAACACTCATGCTACCCTGTTGGAGGTTCAAAAACTGGTCCACCCGGCCATACCTAATCTCTCGAGGCAAATAGTGATCTATGAAAGCTTCTATAAAGCTATACCAAGTGGGTAGGGATACATCTTTTCCCCTAGATCTCTCCCAACTCACATACCATAATACTGCAACAACGCACAATAGAAATGCTGCTAACTCAACTGACTCAGTTGCTGAGACATACATGACTCTAAAGATCCTATGAAGCTGATTAATAAAGTGATGAGGGTCTTCTCTACGATCTATCCCTGTAAACTGTGGAGGATTCAAGGCAAGAAAGTCACGAACTCTCGAACTTCCGGGACCTTCAGAAGGTCTGGCAACATCTGGTGCAACTGGTTGGCACTGTGCAGCTACTAACTGTACTAACGTACATACTACACTCTTGAAATCCTGATCTGATGGAATAAGAGGAGCTAGAAGTGGTACTGTTGGTGGAGTCAAAAGTCTTTATTGCCCTTTGAGGCTCCTGAATCGGTGGATAAGCTATAGGGGACTGAAAAGATGTCTCTCCCTGGGTCTCACAATGGCCTACCTCCACTTGTGGTACTTTGCCAGTACCCTCGCTTGCAGTTGTATCTAGCCCCTGGCTAGTTGTGGTCTGTCTAGTGTTAGTCATCTCTATCTGCATACAAGTATCAATTATAAGCCAGAAACCTCAACCCTTGAGACACCGCTCTATAGCACGAGGAGTGCAAAAGAAGGATAGTCATTCTAACATGCCCGGTAGCTTTTTTCTTATCAGATGTGGTGTACAACACATTTATTAACAAGACTCTACTAGACATGACCTGCAGACTCCCCAGGATACGACGTTGCTCTGATACCAAGTTTGTCACGCCCTAAACTTGAGGGGCGTAACTGGCTCCTAATGCCAAAACTCAAGCCCGAGTCGACCTTGCTGAACCATTTGCTACTAGCGCATGGCAACCACACGCAATCAAGAAAACAAACAGGTATATCTTGGCTTGAAACTAAGCCCTTGGCCGGCAAGGCCCCTGTCAACTGATCCATAAAAGAAAAAGCTACTCCCAGGAGATCATATAAATAAATAGCCAACTGGCACAGAAGTCCTGATTGGGCTATCGAGGCCACCATGATATCTATACCAAAATTAAAAGTAGGTGTATGTCAATACAATACATCAAACAGCCACAGGGTTAAGCAAACCAACAACATAGGCCAGTATGGCCATAACGTAGCTATACACCTCACACACTAGTCTGCAAGCCTAAAAGAGTAGTATAGATTAGCGGGACAAGGCCCCAGCTTACCCATAAAGACATATACAACAAAAGTTAACAAACCTCCTAACTCTGGAAGCTCCAGAGGAAAGGGGCTAGCCAACCAGTTAAAAGTCAATCCTACTGCTTAGGAGGTCTACTCTGTCGTCTGTGAGGACCTGCATGCATGAATGCAGCGTTCCCAAGGCAATGGGGCATCAATACAAAATAATGTACAGAGTATGAAAGGCAATAGACTATGAGGAGGTATCCTGATATACTGGAATAATATGATAAATAAATCAAGGATAAGATAAGTGTAATGACCTGCTCCTAAATATATACTTATCAACAATAATAAAACAACAACCTAACCAATCCCCCATAAGCTCGGCAGGTACAAACAACACACAAGACCACCTACTCAGGCCCCCATAAGCCCGAAAGGTGCCAATCAGCCTATGTATCCTATCGGAAGTCCCATAGCCCCGTAGGTAGTCACATAGCCCTATTAGGCATTAATATATCCCCGTAGGCAGCACATAGCTCTCTTAGGCATCAACATAGGTTATAGACAACTCATAGCCCTCTTAGGCAACAAATGGCCCTGTAGGAAGCATATAGCCTTCTTAGGCGTCAATATTGCCCTGTAGGCAACTCATAGCCCTTCTAGGCATCAATATAGCCCCATAGGCAACTCATAGCCCTTTTAGGCATCCATATAGTCCTGTAAGAAGAACATAGCCCTTCTAGGCATAGATCACATTCCTGCAGCTAACCAAAATAGCCCCAAGGGCAACAATAACAATCCAATCACTAAAAGCGAGCAATTTAGTTATAAGCAACCTATACAAATAACCTCTAAGTCATGTACGACATAAGGACGCTACTAACTGAATAAGAATCCCGACAAGGGAGGATTATATCCACTCGAGCAACCAACAATCAACAATAATGGCTATAAGTGTAACAAGGACAACAACCCAATTACATTTATTCTAAGCTTTAAGGAAACATGTCGTAAGTAGGGAATAACCTTAACATACCTTTCAAATGAACGCTCGAAAGACCGTAGTTCCTTCACGAAAGTTGTTTCTTATGTATTAAGCTTCGCAAACACTATATATAGACAAAATTGGTATGCACCTATAAATAACTCATAATTAATCTTAAATCGGCAGGTTTGCCATATTACCCCAACTTATCGAAACGTCCGTAGATATTCATAAATATAACCATAAAAGGGTCCCGAGATGATTATTTTAGTTAACCAAGTGTAAACCTTGAAGGGAAAAATGATTTCCACGTGTAGGGATTACGTTTCTAGGCACGGGGGAAATGTTTAATGGTAGAAATCATCAAAAACTAACTTTATCATGCTAGAACTCCATAGGAACCCTTTCTTAAGCTTTCTCTCTGGTTTAGAACTGAAACGAAATGTTTTCCTGGCTTAAAACGTTAAATATGCCGACATACCATAATTTTGACCCGACCCGGACTCTACCCTAGCAGTCCCTAGAAAAATTCTCATATCGTTTTACTCTAATGTCGATTTGATATGGGGTTTTGTGCGTTGCAAACTACACTCATAGGCCTTCGATTTAATGGGTGATAAGCCTTCTAAATCTTTATATATTGGGAGAAAACATCGAAGACATTTGACCCAAATTTTAGAGAAATTTTTAAAAAGGAACTTACGATAACTTTCGCCAACTTTTATTTAGCCACTTACATAACTTCAAAACTTGAGATACATCCCTTGAACACTTAAAATATGACATATCACATCATTTTTAATTTATTACTCACCCTTGTTTTCTTTCCACGAAGATACGAGTTAATTTAGACGTTTTGAAAAGTCAGGGTGTTACATCCTTCCCCCCTTAGAAAAATTCATCCTCGAATGAAAAAAAAATCTAAGGCACACGGTTAAATCCTTAGGAGTTTCCAAAATTTAGGCAAAGTATCCTTTGGCATTGTCACTATCCAGGAACCTAAAATGCAAAAATTCTAACCTAGGCGTCTCGCATGATGACTAAGCACTATAGCTCCACAATAACAGTGCGAGCAAATATACAATGACAACAACAATAATAGTAAGAAACAATATTAAAAAAATTATATAGGTATCTTACCTCATTGCACCAATATAAATTGATATGCCATCACCTTGGGGTATGAAATAAGTGAGGATATTTGGACCTCATGCCATCCTCTTTAGTCCTCAATTTACAGACCTTCCGATCTAAATGGCAACTGGAGTTTCCTCGTAGGACAACTCCTCTGTGATCTTAACATCCTCAACTGGGACGACCCGAGAAGGGTCTCCTATGCACTTCCATAGCATAGATACATGGAAAACTGGAGGAACACATTCTATCCCCGAAGGCAATTCTAACTCATAAGCCACTCGTCCTACCCTCCAAAGGATCCGGTATGGCCTAATGAATCTTGGACTAAGCTTGACTTTTTTTCCAAATCTTATATCCCTTTCATAGGCGAGTGTTTTAAGAATACCCAGTCATCGACGCAACACTCTAAGTCCCTTCTTTGCACATATGAGTATGACTTTTGTCGGTTTTGAGCTGTTAGCAACCTCTCCTGTATGAGCTTGACCTGCTCCACTGTTTGTTGTACTAAGTTGGGTTCAATCAACCCTAACTCACCTACCTCGAACCATCCAATGCGGGATCTACATTTTTGCCCATACAAAGCCTCATAAGGTGCCATCCCGATGCTAGAGTGATAACTATTATTGTATATGAACTCTATAGGAGGTAAGTGGTCATCCCAACTCTCTTTGAAGTCTAGCGCACACGCCCGTAGCATATCCTTGAGTGTCAAAATTGTGCGCTCGGCCTGGCCATCTGTCCGAGGGTGAAAGCTTGTACTAAGATTAACCTGTGTCCCCAGTCCTTTTTGGAAGGACTTCCAGAAGTTGGCGGTGAATTGTGCTACTCTATCAGAGATAATAGATATTAGGACACCGTGTAACCTAACAATCTCTCTAATATAAAGCCTTGCATAGTCTTCGGCCCTAAAAGTAGCACTGACTAGTAAGAAGTAGGCTGATTTTGTTAATCTATCAACAATTACCGAAATAGAGTCAAACTTGCGACGCGATCGAGGTAACCCTGTAATAAAATCAATATTAATTACTTCCCACTTGCACAAAGGAATGACTATCTCCTGAACTGGCCCAGCGGGCTTTTGGTGCTCAACCTTCATCTGTTGGCAGTTAGGACACTGTGCCACAAACTCAGCAATGTCCTTCTTTATCTTGTGCCACCTATAGATCTCCTTAATATCATGATACATCTTCGTCAAACCAGGGTGAATAGAATAACGGGAATGATGTGCCTCTTCCATAATCCGATGCGGAAGCCCTGCAACATTCGGAACACATATTTGACCACTATATCTAAGGACTCCATCTTCTATATATAAAATGCTAAAGTCTGTTGATTCTGAGCCTTGGTTCTCAGCTGCCCTAAGCTGGGATCCTTTTGTTGCCGTGATTTTACTTCTACAACTAGAGATGATACGGCTGTGTCCTGAATTGTTACCCCACTATCTTCTACCTCTAACAATCTGACTCCCAAGCTAGCTAACTGATGAAGCTCTCGCGCTAGCTCATGCTTCTCAACACCTAAATATGATAAACTACCTATAGATCTTTGACTGAGGGCATCAGCTACCACATTTTCCTTTCCTGGATGATATAAAATGTCCACGTCGTAGTCCTTCACTTACTCAAGCCATCGACGTTGTCGCAGATTTAACTCCTTCTGTATAAAGATTTATTGAAGGGTTTTATGATCTGTGAAGATGTCAACATGAATGCCATACAAATAGTGTCTCCAGATCTTTAGCGCATGTACAACTGCAGCCAACTCTAAATCGTGGGTCGGATAGTTCTTATCATGCTTTCTCAACTGCCTTGAAGAATATGCGATAACCTTACCATGTTGCGGTAGAACACATCCCAACCAACACTAGAAGTATCACAATACACCGCATAGCCTTCTGAACCATCTGGCAATGCAAGAACTAGTTCTGATGTCAACCTGTCCTTCAACTCCTGGAAACTATGCTCGCAAGCCTCAGTCCACTGGAACTTAGCTGGTTTTTGAGTCAGCTTCGTTAATGGGGCAGAAATTGAAGAAAACCCCTCTACAAACCTTCTGTAGTACCCAGCTAACCCTAAGAAACTACAAACCTCAGTCAGAGTCATGGGTCTGGGCCAAGTATTTACGGCCTCAATTTTTTGTGTATCAACCGCAATGTCTACATCTAATACAATATGTCCTAAGAAAGCTACAGAGTCCAACCACAACTCACACTTAGAAAACTTTGCATAAAGTTCTCGGTCTCGAAGAACCTGAAGGACTGCTCGCGGATGATTTGCATGCTCATCTTTTGAACGTGAATACACCAAAATATCATCAATAAATACAATCATAAACAAGTCTAGATACGGCCTGAATATACTATTCATTGGGTCCATGAACACTGCTGGGGAATTAGTTAATCCAAAAGACATTATCAAGAACTCAAAGTGTCCATATCTAGTTCTAAAAGCTATCTTTGGAACGTATTTCTCCCGAACTCGTATCTGATGGTACCCTGATCTTAAATCAATCTTTGAGAAACACTTAGCACCTTGTAATTGATCAAACAAGTCATCTATCCTCGAAAGGGGATACGTATTATTTATAGTTTTCTTATTCAGTTGTCAGTAATCAGTACACATTCTTAGTAAGCCATCTTTCTTTCTTACGAACAACACTGGTGCACCCCATGGTGAAGCACTAGGCCTAATAAAGCTTTTATCCATGAAGTCTTTCAGTTGATCCTTCAAGTCCTTTAGCTCAGCAGGAGCCATTCTATAAGGAGGGATAGATATGGGTTGGTAGCATATCGATAGCAAAATCAATTTTCCGTTCTGGAGGGATACCAAAGAGTTCGTCTGGAAATACATCTAGGCACTCATTAACTATCGGAATAGACTGAAGAGTCGATGGTTCTGCATCTATATCATGAACGTGAACAAGATGATAAATACAATCATTGGTAATCATCCTCTTTGCCTTAAGATAAAAATAAACCTACCTTTCGACGTTGTTGTATCACCTTTCCATTCCCAAACTGCCTCTCCTGGAAAGGAAATCTAACAATCTTTGTCTAGCACTCAACATTAGCATAGCAAGACGCTAACCAGTCCATACCCATAATGACGTCGAAATCGACCATCTCTAACTCTACGAGATCTACAGAGGTCTGATGGTCGATAATTTCTACCATGCAATCTCGATAGACTCTCCTGGTAACAATAGACTCACCAACTGGTGTAGATACAATAAAGGGTCGATCTAATGACTCTTCTACTATACATAACCTCCCCGGAATAATTGGAGTAATGTAAGAAAGAGTAGATCCAGGATCTATTAAAGCATAAACACAATGGGAGAAAACAATCCATGTACCTGTCACAACATCTGGTGATGACTTTGAGTCATGTCGGTCGGTTAATGAATATGTACGATTATGTCCACTACCAGAACTAGCTGCTCTCTCTGCCTCCACCTCTACCTCTACATGCTGAAGTCAGGGGTCCACACCTTGTAGATTGTGCTGATGAGGAGGAACCTACTGCAGACCTGGTCGACTGACCTATACTACCCTTACCTTTGGTAGAGTAATTTCTCCACCCATGCCCCTCTTGTCCACAAGACTAACAACCTGTGGAACCCTATCTACACCTCTCGAAATGCATCCTACCGCAGGTAACGCAACGCGGTGGGGCTGTCCTAGCCTGGCCTGAACCCCTCTGCTGTCGTGAGCCTAATGCTCGTGAACCCTCATTTGGGCCTGACTGTTTCTGACGATCAAATCTACCACCCTGGAACTACTGTTGTGGAGGTCTAGGTGGCCTAATCGACTATCGGGGTCTGGGACCACCATAAAAATCTCTCTGTGAACCAGTGGGCCTAGTCTTCTTCCGTCTCTCTCGACCCTTTCACTCATATACTGTAAATGTCGGTGATCCTTTATGCATTGTGCAAATTCCTGAATTCATGAGATATCCATATTATCATTTATTGCAGCAGTAGAACAAGCATCGATATAGTCTGAGTCGAGCCGTCCCACATATCTACGCCCCCTATCATGCATCGTATCAACAAATGCTGGTGCATATCTGGCCAATGAATCAAATCTCAGTCCGTACTCTCGGACACTCATGCTACCCTGTTGGAGGTTCAGAAACTGGTCCACCCGGCCATACCTAATATCTCGAGGCAAATAGTGATCTATGAAAGCTTCTATAAAGCTATACCAAGTGGGTAGGGATGCATCTTTTCCCCAGATCTCTCCCAACTCTCGTACCATAATACTGCAATAGCGCATAATAGAAATGTTGCTAACTCAACTGACTCAGTTCCTGAGGCTTGCATGACTCTAAAGATCCTATGAAGCTGATCAATAAAGTGATAAGGGTCTTCTCTACGATTTGTCCCTGTAAACTGTGGAGGTTTCAAGGCAAGAAATTCATGAACTCTCGAACTTCCGAGCCCTTCAAAAGGTCCGTCAACATCTGGTGCAACTGGTTGGCACTGTGCAACTACTAACTGTGCTAACATAAATACTGCACTCTTGAAATCCTGATCAGATGGAATAGGAGGAGCTAAAGGTGGTACTGCTGGTGGAGCCAAAAGTCTTTATTGCCCTTAGAGGCTCCTGAAGCGGTGGATAAGCTATAGGGGGCTGAGAAGATGTCTCCCCTTGGGTCTCACAATGGGCTACCTCTACCTGTGGTACCTTGCCAGTATCCTCGTTTGCAGTTGTATCTAGCCCTTAGCTAGTTGTGGTTAGTCTAGTGTTAGTCATCTCTATCGACATACAAGTATCAATTATAAGCCAGAAA
The DNA here is from genome assembly GCF_019186545.1 of Solanum stenotomum. Taxonomy (NCBI): domain Eukaryota; kingdom Viridiplantae; phylum Streptophyta; class Magnoliopsida; order Solanales; family Solanaceae; genus Solanum; species Solanum stenotomum. Next base: position 12,271,838 of record NC_064291.1, on the reverse strand, counting down.
CCTCAACCCTTAAGACACCGCTCTATAGCACGAGGAGAGCAAAAGAAGGATAGTCATTCTAACATGCCCGGTAGCTTCTTGCTTATCGAATATGGTGCACAACACATTTATTAACAAGACTCTACTAGACATGGCTTACAGACTCCCTAGGATACGACGTTGCTCTGATACCAAGTTTGTGACGCCTCAAACTTGAGGGGCACAACTGACTCCTAATGCTAAAACTCAAGCCCGAGTCAACCTTGCTGAACCATTTGCTACTAGCGCATGGCAACCACACGCAATCAAAAAAACAAACGGGTATATCTTGGCTTTAAACTAAGCCCTCGGCCGGCAAGGCCCCTGTCAACTGATCCATAAAAGAAACAGCTACTCCCAGGAGATCATATAAATAAATAACCAACTAGCATAGCAGTCCTAATTGGGCCGTCGAGGCCACCATGATATCTATACCAAAACTAAAAGTATGTGTATATCAATACAATACATCAAACAGCTCACAAGCTTAAGCAAACCAACAACATAGGTCAGTATGGCCATAACGTAGCTATACACCCCACACACTAGTCTCCAAGCCTCAAAGAGTAGTAAAGATTAGCGGGACAAGGCCCCAGCATACCCATAAAGATTCATACAACAAAAGGTAACAAACCTCCCAACTCTGGCAGCTCCAGAGGAAAGGGGCTAGCCAACCGGATAGAAGTCAATCCTACAGCTTAGGAGGTCTACTCGGTCGTCTGTGAGGACCTACATGCAAGAATGCAGCGGCCCCAAGGCAATGGGGCATCAGTACAAAATATTGTACAGAGTATGATAGGCAATAGACTATGAGGAGGTATCATGATATACTGGAATAATCTGATAAATAAATCAAGGAAAAGATAAGTGTACTGTCCTGCTCCTAATCTAAACTTATCAAAAATAATAAAACAACAACCTAACCAATCCCCCATAAGCTCGGCAGGTCCAAACAACAGACAAAACCACCTACTCAGGCCCCCATAAGCTCGAAACGTGCCAATCAACCTATGTACCCTATCGGTAGTCCCGTAGCCCCGTAGGTAGTCACATAGCTCTCTTAGGCATTAATATATCCCCTTAGGCAGCACATAACTCTCATAGGCATCAACATAGCTTATAGACAACTCATAGCCCTCTTAGGCAACAACATGACCCTGTAGGAAGCACATAGCCTTCTTAGGCGTCAATATTGCCCTGTAGGCAACTCATAGCCCTTCTAGGCATCAATATAGCTCTGTAGGCAACTCATAGTCCTTTTAGGAATCCATATAGCCCTGTAAGCAGAACATAGCCCTTCTAGGCATAGATCACATTCCTGCAGCTAACCACAATAGCCCCAAGGGCAACAATAACAATCCAATCACTAAAAGCGAGCAATTTAGTTATAAGCAACCTATACAAATAACCTCTAAGTCATGTACAACATAAGGACGCTACTAACTGAATAAGAATCCCGACAAGGGAGGATTATATCAACTCGAGCAACCAACAATCAACAATAATGGTTACAAGTGTAACCAGGATAACAACCCATTTACATTGCTTCTAAGCTTTAATGAAAAATGCCGTAAGTAGGGAATAGCCTTAACATACCTTTCCAATGAATGCTCGAAAGACCGTAGTTCCTTCATGAAAGTCGTTTCTTATGTCCTACTTCACAAAAACTATATATACACAGCTAGTACACACCTATAAATAGTTCATAATTAATCTTCAATCGGCAGATTTGCCATATTGCCCCAACTTGTCGAAACGTCCGTAGAAATTCATTAAAACAACCATAAAAGGGTCCCGAGATGATTACCTTAGTTAACCAAGTGTAAACCTTGAACAAACACCAATAACTACAAATTTATATCTTTAAAAACTAGCCCCAAACGCATCTAATGGAAGGGAAAAATGATTGCCACGTGTAGGGATTACGTTTCTAGGTACGGGGGCAATGTTTAATGGTAGAAATCGTCAAAAACTAACCTTCATCATGCTAGAACTTCATAGGAACCCTCTCTTAAGCTTTCTCTCTGGTTTGGAACTGAAATGAAATGTTTTCATGGCTTAAAACGTTAAATAAACTGACATACCATATTTTTGACCTGACCCAGATTCTACCCCGCCAGTCCCTAGTAAAACCCTCAAAACTTTTTACTATCATGTCGGTTTGATACGGGGTTTTGAACGTTGAAAACTAGATTTGTAGGTCTTCGATTTAATGGATGATAGGCCTTCTAACTCTTTATATATTGGGAGAAAACATCCAAGACATTTGACCCAAATTTTAGAGAAATCTTTTAAAAGGAACTTACGATAACTTTCGCCAACTTTTATTTTTCCACTTACATAACTTCAAAACTTGAGATACAACCCTTGAACACTTAAAATATGACATACCACATCATTTTTAATTTATTACTCACCCTCCTTGTATTTCCACAAAGATACGAGTTAATTTAGACGTTTTGAAAAGTCGGGGTGTTACAGGATAGTTCCCACATGAATTGCTTATGTTATGAATGTGAAAGGCTTTTTCACATTGAATGATTCTAGGTTGAAAGGATTGCTCATCTAAAATGAATATAATGCTAATGACTAAGATATTGATGAGGCTAGAGTAGATTACCCATGACCTCTAAATGAAATGGATATGAGGCGATTACCCGTATTCCTTGAAGTAGGATAAAGAGGTGATTACCCTTATTCCTTAAAGTTAAACAAGAGGTGACTCCCCATGTTCTTATGATATGATTAGACAAGAGGCAAGTACCCAAGATCCTTATAGAATGACTAGAGGTGAATACCCATGTCACATGATGTTGGACAAGAGGCGAATACACATGATCCATATGTTAAGGTGGACTAGATTTTAGTACCCATGTTCCTTTGTAGTAAGGTAAAGAGGCGATTCCCTATGTTTATAAAAGATAAGCTAGATTATGATATGATATATGATGAGCTTGGATTGTTGCTTGAGTTTTCTGCCATGATATGCGTGAGTAAATGTGGATTGCCCAAGTCTTGACTGAGGATAAGTTGAGGTTACTTCAAGAAGTATTCCTTCTATGTCATGATGATTTATGTGCATTGATTTTGCTTATGAATTATGTTATTATCTCTTATGCTTATGTTGATGTTTATGTTAGTTATAATATTTAGTACATATTTGCACTAATAGATAATTTTGCCTATATTTCTTATCGAAATATAGGATCCGGCGATATCGACTCTCATCCCCGTGGCTAGGATCTTAGTAGAGAAAGACTTGAAGATTGGTGAGTCCTCATAGCATTCGATTATATGGCCACCATTTCTCCTATGTCCTTTCATTTCCTGTTTTGAACATTATTGTATGGGCACTGTCCCAATTATTTTCATGTTGTAGATGGTTTGAGACATAGTGTATTAGACTTCCGCTTCGTTTATAAAAGACTTTGATATTCTTGAAAAAGTTTTAAATTTCCACTCATTTCTATTATCTTATGTAATGAAAGATAAGTGGCTTATATGAGGCCTCTCGGGGTCTTGTATGTCATGTTACGTCTAGGGGTACCCCTGGGTCATGACAGTCACCAATTTCACGTCAATCCAATTTCTGAGTAAAAAGTTATGACCATTTTAGTAACCTAATACAGTGTTGTTACGAATTAGCTGACGGGAAAATATTAAAAATGGTCATTTTTATCTTTTTACCTCCAAGAAAAACCATAAACGAATTTCTTGACTAATATAAGGCTAATTTTTTTTATTTTTTTTTTCAGATTTTCATCTTTTAATCCATCATTCTCTTCTTTCTCAAACTCTAGGGAAAAACCTAAGGAAAAATCAAAGTAAAAGACTCCATTCAAGATTCTTTCAATCTTTTATTAATATTCTTTCAATTTTTTTCAAGCTTCTTTCAATCTTTTTCAAGATTCTTCTTCAAGGTAAGTTTTTCTCCAAGAATTTCATTCTTTCCAACTCAAATTCCTCCATGTAATTATGAATCACTATGAAAATCATAATTCTTGGCCATAGGGATTTCAAGAAAGTAATTCAAGAATCTTCAAAAAGGTTTTCTTGATTGTTCTCCTTCAAGCTAGGGTTTCAAATCTTCTAATCAAGTTCTTCTTCAAGATTCTTCAAGAACCTTGTTCTTTTAGGTATGTAAGACTATCATAGTGTTGGACTAGGTCAATCTCACGCCCTACATCTACTTTCAGATCAATAAAAGAGTAATCTAGGATTCTTTCCCTATATTTGAGTATTCTTGAGATAAGTTAATTTTGAGTTCTTGAGTTCATGTTTCTTTTAAAAAAATTATTCCTAATTATTGAGTTTCTATATTGTTATTAAAATTCTTGGGTTGAATTGTTCATGTCTATAATTCTACATGAACCCTATGGATTGAGTTATAAATTTTGAGAAGCTTTTTAAAGCCAACACTTGGATTTTAAACTAAGTTTTTTTAAAGGAAGTAAAGATGAGTTTTAAGAAAGATTTGTATTCATGAGTTTCTATATGGTTATTAAGGTCCTTAAGTTGAGTTGTTCATGTCCATAATTCTGCATGAACCCTACAAATTGAGTTATAAGTCTTGAGAGTCTTTGAAAGCCAATCATTGTGTTTCAAACTGAGTTTTGAGAAAAGAGTTTAAAGATTTTATTTCATAAAGACTTAAGAGTTTCTAATGTTATTTTATTCATATATATATATATATATATATATATATATTCATATACATATGTACTTATGTTAATTATTGGATTTGAAAGATAAGTTCATAAGTGCATTTTTTCAAAAAGGTAAACACGTTTCATGCTTTGAAAAGTATTTCACGTAATGTAAGAAGTCCATTCTTTGTAATGGGTGAATTTAGCACAAAGTTATATTAATTATTTTGGGAGTAGTATCGAGCACCGAGTTGGGTTAGAGTCTTTTATGATTCGAAAGTCCTATAGAACTACGTAGCCAGTGTAGGATATGATAGCATTGATTCTTTATGTGACTCCTCACCGCCTCTGAGAAGGCCAATTAGATGGATCCATAGTCACGATATCATCCTATACCTCGGAAAATTACAGGATAGTCTTGGCAACGTGAGGCAAAATGTTGTATCATTGGTCGGATCATGATAATGGTCATTGGTTAGAGAAACTCTCCACAAGTAAAGTACATTATTTTCATCTTTCTTTCATTGTATATTTTATTGTAAAGCTGAATTGATTTTTCACTTTATGTTCATGTATTATTCAATTGAGTTTCTTTCAATCATTCACTTTAGTTATTTATTTACTTAGCCATATTACATACTCGTACATTCCATGTACTGATATCATTTGACTTGCATCCTTTTATGGTGTAGATATAGGTGTTCATTATTATCAACAGGCGATTCATTGAGATCTCCCTACACTCCAGTTAGATTTGGTGAGCCTCCTTGTATTCCAGAGAAATTCATAGTTACTCTCCAGTTAGTAGTTTTGAAGTGTCGTGGGTCTTGTCCTGACATCCTTCCTTAATAGTATAGGCTTCATAGATAGACGCTTTTGGAGAGTTTCAGTTTTAGATATTTTATTTAAAAACTATGTTTCGTACTCAATATATCCAGCAAAGTTCTAAGATTCAGTAAACTATTTTTATAAACATTACTTTCAATTTGATGCTTATGTATTCTTGAGTTACTCTTTCGGTTGTAGTCAGCCGGGATGAGGGTTCGCTTTAGGGCCAGCAATGGTTCTCAAGTGCTGGCCATGACCAGGGTGTAGGCTCGGGTTGTGACAAACTTGGTATTAGAGCACATAGTTCAAGTGTCCTAGGGTGTCTATGAAGTCATGTCAATAGAATATTGTTTATGGTTGTGAGGGCCCCACTTCTATAAATGAGGGACTACAAACATTTAAGAAAAGTTTCCCTTCTTTGATACTCTAAATCGTGCAATAGAGCTGTGTCATAAAGATTTTTTTCAAACTCGTGCAATTCTCAAATTCATTTGACTACCCCTCATACTAAAGGTAGTTGAAAATCAAAGCCAGTTATATATCGATGAGTTACTCTCAGCAAAAGTCTTGAGGAAGTCATGAGAATGTAGATGGGCTTGAGAGAAGCCCGTGAGTGATTTAAGTGTTGACTTTCGAAAGAATGCACAATTATTCATATGAATCATGCATTCTAGCTAAGAGCGAGATGTATTCCCAAGCTCTTTTCTCTAAACCTTGTTTCAATTGAGACTCATATAAGGAAGTGTGTTTTATAGCTTGGGTAGTAATGCACCCGAAAAGATAGTATGAGTTATGAGATTATAAGCAGTTGTATTAAAAGTGTCTAGAGTTATAAGAATGCATGTATAGCTTCAGTAATCTAAGAAAGAGAGATAGTTATGAGGCAAATTATGTTATTGTAGTCACACACCCACTAAATTATTAATGAGGAGGTTTCCTTTATGGGTAGACTAAGAAGTGGTGAGTTTGTGAAGATTTCATGATAGGAAGTAAAGTACGAGTTGCTAGTTAGAATGAGTTAGAGTATACTTTAACTAGAAATGAGTTTATGATGATGTGTCATTGTGTTAGTAACGACCAAGTAGTTGTTGAAAAGAAGAGCACATTATCCGTGAGGTGATAGATCTAAGCCAGACTTATGATTTTTTGGAGATCTCATGATATTCAGAGGGCTATAGAACTAGTTAGCCAATGATGTGTAGTGAGTGGGTAAATAGCACTTAAGCGGTGAAAGGAAGTGTGACAGTAATTCATAAGTATGTAGACGGAGAGATAAAAATTGACTATTTGATATGAGGTCTAATTGAGCGAGTGTTTATTAATTTTATCTAGTAGTTGTAAGTTATTATAGTAAGAGAGCAATCATATTTATATTCGTGTTTAGTAATAAACATTAAGTTTTAATTTGAGATGAGCTTCGTGATCAAAAGAATGGCAACATGAGGGTAATGATGTTAGTCTTGAGATTTGATTTGGTAGACTTGACATAGAGTAAGTGAGGAATTAAGATATTAGCTACAATAACTATGAGTGGTACAAGTGAGAGATCCTAACTTTTAGATAAGGGCGGTGAAGTGTGGCTAAGTCATAAAAGTAACAAGAGCATTAAGAGGTGTACCCGAGATAGTATGTAATCAGACGAGGTTCCAATTAAGTTTCTTGTTCTCATGTATACCTAGTGAGTATAATTGAGATTTCAATGTGGAATAGGCTGAAGTAAGCATTATTTTTCCCTTAAAGAGTTAGATGAAGCGCCTTATAAGCCAATGAGAAGAGGTTAATAGAAGCATCTTAGAAAGAGGTCTTAGAAGGAGTCTTAGTACCTGCTTATGGAAATTTTAGCAACCATGAGATAAGCCTTTCTTGAGTATTAGAGTAAAGAGAATGTAGACTAGTTTATAGATGATGGAATAGATCCATAACTTTAAAATGTTAGTTTCAAAACAAAGGGGAGATGATCAAATGAGAAATATAGTCAATTGTTGAGAATGAGATAGTTATGTCTTCAAAAAGAGTTAATGAGGTACATCAATCCATTCATAATCTTGTGTATTCCTTAGGTCCTTGTTATTATAACATCTTGTGTTTACTTGATACGTCAAAAATTACACCTCAATTAAGAGATATAAATGGTCGAAGTCAATTTATAGAACTCAACGTGAGTTGAGGTCGATCCCACAGAGAATTTCTTTATAGAAATTATTTCACTATCGCGTTTTACTCTAATGTCGTTATTATTAAATAAATAATTGCAGAAAGTAAAATTGGGTTTAGCATTAACGCTTTGGTAACCAAAGTTTTAAACTAAAGTCTAATTTAACAATTAACAAAATATCAGTTTCGAAGTTGTTTCAATAATTAACTGAAATTAGGATTGTGTTCCGCATAACGTTGCGTCTAATGTTCTTCCATAATTGAGTTTCAAGCAATTTACCTCTACAAAATACATGCAAGTTAGATATATTTGACACTTATCAGTCTACTCAGATAATCTTCACTCAAGTCCTCTCGCTCCTAGAGTGTTACACGATTTACCCTCGCCTATAATGGTGTGTAGATTCTTTTTTCTCGAACTTAACTCTTAACTCCATTTCATCATATTAATTTAACTTTTTCCTAACTATCATTTTTCTCTCCAACAAATGACAGATATAGGCTCACTCTAATGCATGCACTCATCAGAATACATGAATAACAAAAGCTAAATTACAATTTTTAAACATAAATCGCCTTTTCACTCGTTTTACGAAATTATGATTAGAATTACGTCATGGATCCCACAACCCCAGTTGTGGTGTTTAGCTACTCATAATTTCACATAAATGTTCAGAAACATAGAATGAAAACATTGTAGAAAGTACTTACGAGAATAAGAAAATCAACCACCACTTTGATATTTCAAGAACCGAAAAACCGAACTTCAAACTTAATTCCAATATCCAAAATCGAAAACCAAAAGCTATGAATGATGGAAACTTCTTTGTCGTTCAAGGTCAAATGAGATAAAACATAAAAAATGACCTATTTAATTCAAATCAGTGTTTTAAAAAAGAGTCATACTCAAACTAGGACTGAAATGTGGGCAGCTTCACGAAGGGCTTGACGGTCTTTCACAAGATTCACGGTCCGTGAAGCCTCCCGTGGTCTATACTTGGCACGTCTGAGATTTGGATCTTCAAAGCCAACACACTGGAAAGGTACCACTGACAGCACCACGGACCGTCATAGAGACCACGGTCCATCTCGGTGTCCGTGGTCTTCACTTGGCCACTTCTCATTTTCACTCCTTTGCTCCGAGCCACTGGTTCAACTTCACGATCACCATCACTGAACTTTGTAGGGACCACTGCCCATGAGGCCTTCCGTGGTTTTCACTTGAATTGCCTTTTCACTTTGTTTCCCAAGACTCATACATACACTGGTTCCCCTATACGGGCATACCATGGACCGTTGTGATGACCACGGCTCATGAAAGTGTCTATGGTCTTTACTTGAGTTCCACCAATGTATTTTCTTCCATGCCTTCTCACTGGTTCCAATTCACGAGCCCTTTCACGATCAGTCATGATCTTCACGCCCCGTCAAGGTATCTGTGATCTTTACTTGGGTCCATCCATTTTCACTCTGCATTTTCTTCTTTTCTTTCTTCTTTCATGTCCACATGTTTTACCTGTACAAACACTACCAAACACATCATATCCACATAAATACACTCGATTTTAGTATTAATCCTTAGTTTTCAAGCATCAAATGTGCCAAGATTTTGCGGCACATCAATACTCCTAATATCAGAATTTTGTCTATGACGTATGTTCATACACTTCAGAGAGATTCACATCTATGCTCAGTAGTCAGAATGAGGGATAAAGACTTTAGCCCATTAATCTTAAGCTTAATCCATAAAGTTATGGATATCAACCTCATGATATGAACCTATTCATATAAGAACTCATGTCTCACAGTATGTTCACTCTCACAAATTCATGATTTACTCTCAATGGCTAGCAACATAATGTTATATCTTGCATATTCTTATATCAGATATCTTGAATGAATCGTGCTTATGATCTTTTGCCCTAAAGTCCTTTCGGTAATCCTTTTTAGTTTTGGAGAGGGATGTTGTTCATAGTAGTTGTGTCATGATGGAGGAGAGGATTGCTATTTATTGTTGTGATAGTGATAGTGTGTTTATTTCTTCTAAGTCATCTTCTTGGAGGTAATGCATGAATGTTAAGGATGTAGAGATGATGAAAGGATGAGAAGTTCTTAGAAAGTGGGTTACTAGGAGTCTATGGAGTGGTTAAGGTTCTAAGCTTGAATGTGGTATTGTTAACATGTGGACAATGTGTGATACATTAGGTGTTTCATGATATGAGCTGAAGGTTAGCTGAATGTAGCGATAAGGAGTAGTGTTCTCTGGATGAGATTTCCTACAGAGGTATAGAACCCAAATCTTGTGATATAGATTAGAATAATCACCCTATGTTAAGTACTTTGTGATTACGAGTTAGAATTGAATAAAGTAAGAGTAACCCAATTTCCATTCATAGACCAGCCGTCATTCGAGGACGACTGATCCCAAGGAGTAGATATTGTAACACCCCAAAAATTTCTTAGTTAAGACTTGAACCATTCTTCATTAACTTGTAAGGTCATATCGGGTGATTCTTAAATTGCCCATATATGTAAAGGTAAATTCTTTAATGTGGGAATGATTTTGATATGACCACATTAGTTTCCTTTTTTTTTTTCAATAATAATCATCAAACAAATAAAATTTTAAGAGTCCTTAAAATTTAAAATAAAATAAACTGTCAATAAATTTTAAAAACAAAACTGTAAATTCAAAAATGTTGGAACTTCTATCCACGTTTATAGCTATATAATATAGCTTTTAATCATTTATTCCCAATCTCTCAATTATTTGATTTACCCAACAATGATTTTCGAGTGTCGACCACATCCAGAGTGTCGGCTTGGGTTGTAACAACGCTGCCAGTGTTATTTTTCCACCTATGTAGTTGTGCTAATGACTATTATGAGTAAGATGTTTTTTTCGATTATTTTGTATGGGGTGTGTCCGTAATTGAAGGGATAGCTTGAGTTTTCCTAGATACTTAAAAAGTAGAGAGTCCAGAAACTTACCGGTAGCAGCATGAATAATATTGACATTAAAGTTATCTTCTTCTATAGATTTGGGGGAACGGAAATTACTTACCATTGTTGTTTTATTTGTTCTCGTAGTTTTTTTACCTCGCTTGAATATCACTGTTTGACACTCGTTATCAGATGTTTTTCTGTAGTGGTAGTTTTACTTAGGTTGTTGTCCTCTTTATGCTTCTGTGAATTTTGATTGGAATGGTCGAAGTAGGGACATAGTTGTATTGTGTGTCCCAACCTTCTGCAACTGGTACATAGAACATCATACCTCTATAGAGGATTGCTTGTTTGAGATAACCTAGCTATGAATATATGTTTTCTGACGGGATACCAGTGGGACTTTGATACAGATGCGTGTATACCGACCTCATAGAGTCGATGAGGTGCAAACATCAATTTTGACTAATCTCCCTAGCTTGTTCCCAATCTTCGCAAGGATCTTGTGGTCATGGTATTCATTGGGTAATTCTTGTAGACTTATCCAGATCGCAGATATCCTTTCATCAGCTTTTGAGGCCACAAATTTAGGGTGCCATTTTTTTAATAGAAATGAAGAACCCATTTACAAACCAAGGGCCAATTTGTAACGCCTTTATCATGTTTTCCTCTTTTAGGAATTTCACTATGAAATAATCGTACCCCAAATCGATAAGAATTATTTCTTCTATGGGTCTCCAAAGAAGGGACAATTTTCGCTTTAGATACGCGTGGCTTAGTTTTTTCTCGAGTAATTTAATGATGACAGAGAAACACCATGGTTTGTATATTCTTTCCTTTTACATTTCCAACAGACTGATATGATCATCATTTGTCGTCTGCTAAAAGTGGATTTTTGGTTCCCAAGTCCTAGGCCCTATCTGGATCTCTATAGCCAACACGGGAGAACTGACCATCTAAGTGTCTAGTCTGATGGAGAGATTTTAACAAGAGTGTGTAATCATTTAAAATTTATTTTAACTATAAATTTATTAAAATGATTCGGATTATATTAAATTCATTAATATATTAGTCCAAATAAATATTATGGATTAATATAATGGAATTAATTATTTAAATTCAATAAATATGAATTTAATTATAGTCCGCTCCATAAAGCCCATATGCCATGCCACTTATATCTGATTGGCCGAAGGGAATCCTATTCCAATCACAACTCCCCTATTCTAAAATTATAAATAGGGGTTTTCATAATTCAGAAAAGAGGACCAAGAATTCAAACAAGAAACTAGAGAAAGCTCGTGGATCAAAAGCCACAATTTCTCTACAAGTTCAAGCATTCGAGAATTGAAGAATTCAAGTGTTCAAGTTCAAGATTTAAAGAAGTCAAGATCAAATTCAAGAACGATCAAGCTCAAGACCACCAGATTCAAGATCAAGGTCGAAGACCTTGAATTCAACTAGAAAGTCAAGATCAAGATAAAGTTCAAGATCAAGATCAAGTCAAAGTTCAAGTCCAAGTCCAAGTCCAAGTTCAAGTTCAAGATCAAGATAAATCCCAAGTTCAAGATCAAGCTCAAGAGCCCTTGAATTTATCTTTGAAAAGGCGAATTCATAGGAATCATAGAGATTGTAACACTCACACTTTAAATTAATAAAACGATTGTTGCGATAATTTTTCACTTCTTGATTATTGTTTTCTCGACGCAAATTTTATTGTCTACAAATTTTGGCACGCCTAGTGGGACAATCTCTACCTCTCATCTCAACTTTTCAAGCAATAAAGAATATCGAGATGACTTCCATGAAGATCAACTCTCAATCAACTGCCTCTAAGGCCACTAGCTCCAAGTTCTCTACTGAAGTTGAAGGAAATCTTGGTGTTACCTCTGAAAGTTTCGGAGCTGTTACGAGGAGCAAAAATGCTATGCTAGGACAACAAACACTTTAAGTGTCATTTGCATCAACTCCAGCTTTTGGATCTGCGACTCCAAAAATATCAAGTTCCCACACAAATGCTTTAGAAGGAGGAAGCAGTGTTGCTAAAAATATCAAGAAGACTTTAGCTCTACTTGAGCAATCCGGTTCCAAGAACTCTACCACAAGGGAGAGCTATGATTCAACAAATGAATCACCTCCACATGCATCGGTAATGTGAGTCAGCTGAAGATCAACTTACACGACAATCCATGTTACTCTCCTACATCTCCAATGATCATGCAAACGATGGTGGCTGTTATTTCTTCCTCTGAGGAACAACTCGCAAATCTGACGAAGTTGGTTGAAGGATTGACAAAGCATGTACAACACCAAGAGTCAAGAATCGATAAGTTGATGGATCGAATGGAAGGACTTTTAAATGGAGAAGCGAGTTATGTGCCTGAAAAATGTGTTGAAGTTCAAGAGATTGGAGATCTTGCAAAGAAAGCACCGTTTGTTAATGAGATGCCAGTTTCGTTTGAAGGAATGATCCCACTCGATTGCTTGAAAGAGTTTATTGACGGCACTATCAAAGATAAGTATGAAGTCTCCACCAAGTCTTCTCATATGTATGCCAAGCCATACACTGGAAGAATTGATAACTTAAAAATCTTTGTTGGTTATCAACCTCCCAAATTTCAACAATTTGAGGGTACAGGAAATTCGAAGCAACATGTTGCACACTTTGTAGAGACATGTAATAATGCTGAAACATATGGAGACCATCTTGTCAAGCAGTTTGTCCGATCTCTAAAAGGAAATGTCTTTGATTGGTACACGGATCTTGAGCCCAATTCTATTGATAGTTGGAAGCAATAGAGCACGAGTTTTTCAATCGCTTCTATAGCACGAGGTGTACTATGAGCATGGTAGAGCTTACAAATACTCGCCAAAGGAAGGATGAACCAGCCATAGACTTCATAAATTGATGGAGGAACGCGAACCTGAATTGCAAGGATAGGCTTAGTGAAGCTTCTGCAATAGAAATGTCTATCCAAGGGATGCACTGGGAGCTTCTTTATATCTTACAGGGAATAAAACCAAAATCCTTTGAAGATTTAGCTACTCACGCTCATGATATGGAGTTGAGCATGTCCTCTGCTGGAAAGGATATGATTTTTGTCCATGACCCTCGCAAAGGAAAAGACAAGCAGGAACCAAAGAGATGGAGCAAATTTGGGCCCAAGAACGACAACAAGGAGTCAATGAATGTTAATGTGTCACCGGTGAAGTTCACTACGAAGGAAGGTAAGAAGCAAAGTGTGAGAATGAATTTCCAAGCGCGTTTAAACCAAAAGTCAATCTTAAGGGAAATGCAAGAAATGGAATACCCCTTCTTGGATTCGGACGTTTCTGATATTTTTGATGAGTTGCTTGAGTTAAAGCTCATTGAGTTGCCAGAGATGAAGCGACCTGATGAAGCTGGAAAAGTCGATGACCCAAATTATTGCAAGTATCATAGACTTGTTAGTCACCCTTTTGAAAAATATTTTGTCTTCAAAGATAGAGTGATGTGATTGGTTAGAGAAGAGAATATTGTCCTTGATGATGAGAAAGCTAGTTCTAACCAAATCTCCATCACATTCGGCTCACTCGATGCGGTTCAAATATGTATCTCTGAAAGGCATCAAGAAGAGTCATCAGAGAAAGAAAAATCTCAAGTTGATATAGATGGTGATGAAGGTTGGATTCTTGTGACTAAGTGAAGACGCAACAAGTCAAGCATACGAAAAGAATCATTTGAGCAACCAATTATAAGGAAGAGGGTGAAGAAACTAGTGAAGCAAAAATCAATCAAGCGCCCAGAGAGGGCAAATGTAGAAGTACATCACTACCACCAGAAACCCCGACATCCAGTAACTCTAGAGGAATTCTTACCAACTTGGTTGCGCACAAAGTCTACTCAAGAAAATGTTGAGGCATCATGTTTTAATTCTGATAAAGAAGAAACAATAAAAGTGTCCCCTACTGACAAAGAAGGAACAATGAGAGAATCCTCACCAGAAGTGTCTCCTAGTGGCGAAGAAAAGACAACAAGGGAAACCTCGTCAATGATGTCTCCTTCATTTTCTGAAAAGCCTATTAAACCTTCTTCCCAAGAAGCACATATATGTGATACAAAAATCACATTCACAAATAATGATCTTCTATTTGGTGAAATACTACACAATCGTCCTTTGTATATGGTTGGTCACGTGCTAGAGAAAAAGATAAATAGAATCTTGATAGATGAAGGATCTGGAGTCAACATTCCGCCTATCCACATATTGAAGGAACTCGGTATCACGACCGAAGAACTTAGTGAAATTCGTTTGCTGATACAAGGATTCAATCAAGGGGGACAAAGGTCCATAGGCTTCATTAAATTAGAAATCCACTTGGAAGATTTACGATCAAGCGCATGAATGCACGTGATCGATGCAAAGACTTTATACAATATATTACTTGGTAGGCCTTGGGTGCATGAGAATAGAATTGTCTTATCTTCTTACTATTAATGTTTGAAGTATCTTGAAGGCGGAATTAAAAGGAAGATAGTTGCAGATGATAATCCTTTCACCGAAGTTGAGACACACTTTGCCGATGTAAAATTCTATTTGAAGGGTTATGTCGTTAAAGGGTAAAAATCTAATGATGTTAAACCAATCAAGTCTGATAAGATCACAAGCAAAAGAATCGATACGGCTATCGGGAAAGCAAAAATTGACACTAAAGAACTTTGTCCCAATCTTAATGAAAGGAAGACCATGTCTTCGAAAAAGAATCAGACTTCTGGACTTCGCTATGTTCTAAAAGTAAAGAAAGAAGAAGTAAAATCATCTAACCTTTAATAAGATGCATTAAGTGGACTAACTCTCCCTATCAGACGGATTGATGCAATAAACTTGTCTTCAAGCTAGGAAACACAATTGCTCAAAATCAAGTGGGAGATGTGGCACTCCTTACAAAACGCATAGGATAAGGTTTTGATCGTAATGATTACAAGTTATTTGCGAAGGCTGGATACAACCCTAATGAGCCATCAATGTTAGGGAAACTTCCATCAGTTGATAAAATCAGGCAAGCACATGAAGGCCTAGGCTATAACCAACCACCGCCAGTTCGTATCTCCATAAGAAGGGCAAGCAATAATCATATAACTTTTGAAGATGATGTCACTGCTCCCAATAAAAAGCCTTCCATCTTTGATTGACTCAAAGAATCAACTGCAAGAACTTCTGTGTTCGAGAGATCCATTGAAAAACAAGAACAATAAGCATCGGAGAAGTTATCTAAAAGTGACAACACTAGCTTCATCTATGATCCAAAAGGATTTCAAAAGTTTGATTCCTTCTAGAATGAGGCGACGAGTGGAATCGTGGTTTCGTGTAAAAAGGAACTCAAGGCAAAGGCTCACACAGTGGTTTACACCAAGGAGCACGAGGAAGATGAAGAAAGTGTGGGCTCCTCATATCATGTTACAATCCATAGTGAGCACGATTCTTTGCCTCAAATGAAGATTGATGAAGAGTTAGAAGATATTGTCCGGTGTTGTCATATATTTGTCAATGACCATGACCCTCTAGAAGAGGAGGATGCTGGAGATGCTCCACCAAAACTTGAAAAAGACCACAATAGATCCCTTAAAGGAAGTTAACCTTGGCACTGATGAAGACCCAAGGTCTACTTACTTGAGTGCCTTTCTAGGAGTTGACGAAGAAATCACTTATATGAATATAATCAAAGAATATAGGGATGTCTTCGCTTGGAGTTATAAAGAAATGCCTGGCTTGAATCCTAAAGTAGCAGCCCATCAGTTGGCAGTGAAAAATGGTGCTCGTCCAGTTAAGCAAGCCCAAAGACGTTTTAGGCCAGACTTGGTTCCATTGATAGAGAATGAAGTTAACAAACTCATTGAGGCAGGATTCATTCGTGAAGTTAAATATCCTACATGGATTTCAAGTATTGTTCCTATAAGGAAGAAGAATGGCCAAATTCGAGTTTGTGTCGACTTCAGGGATCTCAATAATTCATGTCCTAAAGATGAGTTCCCTCTTCCAATTCCTGAGCTAATGATTGATGCCACCACTGGTTATGAGGTGATGTCATTCATGGACGGTTCTTCTGGCTATAATCAAATCAGCATGGCACCAAAGGATGAAGAACTCACCGCATTTCGCACGCCTAAAGGTATTTACTGCTACAAAGTGATGCCTTTTGGTTTGAAGAATACTGGTGCTACATATCAAAGGGCTATGCAAAATATATTTGATGACTTACTCCATAAAAATGTTGAATGTAATGTTGATGACTTGGTGGTAAAATTGAGAAAGAGGGGTGATCATTTGAAAGCCTTACGAATGGTGTTTGAGTTGCTTCGAAGATATCAACTAAGGATGAATCCATTGAAGTGTGCGTTCAGAGTTACTTCTGGAAAGTTCCTTGGCTTCATTGTGAGACATCGAGGAATTGAAATTGATCAAGCCAGTTGATGCAATATCGAAGATACCTGAGCCTCGAAATATTCATGAGTTAAAAAGTCTCCAAGGAAAGCTAGCCTACTTGAGGAGGTTCATCTCAAATCTAGCAGGACGATGTCAACCATTCGGTCATCTCATGAAGAAAGGTGCTCCTTTTAATTGGGACGAAACATGTAGCGATGCCTTTAAATGTATCAAATCGTCTCTAGCGAAACCTCCAGTTTTGGCAGCCCCTGTATCTGCAAAGCCATTGATACTCTACATTGCAGCACAAAAAAGGTCCATAGGAGCCCTGTTAGCTCAAGAGAATAGCGAAGGCAAAGAAAACTCTCTTTACTACTTGAGTAGAACGATGACGCCAAATGAGCTGAATTATTCGTCAATTGAAAAGTTGTGCTTGGCACTTGTCTTCTCAATTCAGAAGATGAAGCATTATTTTTAAGCTCATGTTGTCCGCCTTATTTCTAGAGCAAATCCCATCAAGTTTTTTATGTCAAAACCTGTCCTTAGTGACCGACTAGCAAGATGGTACCTCCAATTCTAACAGTTTGAGATTGTGTACATCCCTCAGAAAGTTGTGAGGGGACAAGCATTAGCGGATTTCTTGACAGACCATCCAATACCTGATGATTGGGAGTTAACTGATGAGCTTCCTGATGAAGATGCGATGTCTATTAAAATTCAACCTCCATGGAAAATGTACTTTGATGGGGCTGCACATCGTGGTAGAGCTGGCACTGGCGTAGTGTGCATCACTTCACAAGAAGAGATTCTACCATTCTCCTTTACTTTGAAGCAATGTTGCTCCAATAATGTCGCTGAATACCAAGCGTTGATACTTGGACTTGAGATAGCCGTTTACATGAAGCAATTACACTTACAAGTCTTTGGTGACTCTCAGTTGGTTATCAACCAACTCTTGGGAAGTTATGAGGTAAAGATGCCTGAATTGCGTCCTTATCATGATTATGCTCAAAATTTGATAGGATGGCTTGGAGATGTAACCCTTCAACATGTGCGTAGAACAGAGAATAAGAAAGCTGATGCATTTGCTGCTCTAGCTTCAACACTAACCCTTCCTGATTAGACGCAAGTGACTATTTGTCAAAAATGGATAGTACCACCGCCAAATGAGGAAGAATGTATAGAGAATGAGCTTGATCATCTCGTCGCCATTTCTGAAGCCGTGAAGAAAGATTGGAGACAACCTATTATTGACTACATGTGTTATGGGGTACTTCCAGAAAATCCAAGGAGAAGGACTGACATTCGTCGTCGTGCGCCTCGCTTCCTTTGCTACAAGGACACATTATATAGAAGATCATTTGAGGGTGTACTATTATGATGTTTGGGAGAGGAAGAAGCAATTCAAGCTTTGCAAGAAGCACACTTAGGAGTATGTGGATCACATCAATCTGGACCGAAACTCCACTTTAACATAAAGAGGATGGGGTATTATTGGCCAACCATGGTGAAGGATTTCTTAGACTAAGCGCGGAGGTGTGATGCTTGTCAATTTCATGTGAATTTCATACATCTGCCGCTCGAAGTATTGTACCCAACTATTGCATCTTGGCCATTTGACGCTTGGGGATTGGATGTTGTGGGACCACTACCAAAATCTTCTGGTGGACACTTGTACATCTTGGCTGCAACAGATTACTTCTCAAAATGGGTTGAAGTTGTCGCTCCTAAAGAAGTGAAGAAAGAGAATGTTGCAAATTTAATCTGAGTGAATATCATCGATCCGTTTTCGCCTTAAGAATACCATAAATTACCTTTCTTAGGGCGGGAATGTGTATCTATCTGCTTTCGTCTTAAGAATACCATAAATTACCTTTCTTAGGGCGGGGTTTTGTATCTATCTGCTTTCGCCTTAAGAATACCATAAAGTTACCTTTCTTAGGGCGGGGATGTGTATCCATCCGCTTCCGCCTTAAGAATACCATAAAGTTACCTTTCTTAGGGCGGGGGATTTGTATCTATCTACTTTCGCCTTAAGAAAACCATAAATTACCTTTCTTAGGGCGAGAATTTGTATATATCCGCTTTCGCCTTAAAAATACCATAAATTACCTTTCTTAGGGCGGGGATGTTTATCTATCCGCTTTCGCATTAAGAATACCATAAATTACATTTCTTAGGGCGTGGATATTTATCTATCCACTTTCTCCTTAAGAATACCATAAAGTTACCTTTCTTAAGGCGGGGATGTGTATCTATCCGCTTTCGCCTTAAGAATACCATAAATTACCTTTCTTAGGGTGGGGATTTGTATATATCCGCATTCGCCTTAAGAATACCATAAAGTTACCTTTCTTAGGGCGGAGATTTGTATCTATCCGCGTTCGCCTTAAGAATACCATAAAGTCACCTTTCTTAGGGCGGGGATTTTTATCTATCCGCTTTCGCCTTAAGAATACCATAAATTACCTTTCTTAGGGCGGGGATTTGTATCTATCCGCTTTCGCCTTAAGAATACAATAAATTACCTTTCTTAGGGCAGGGATGTGTATCTATCCGCTTTTGCCTTAAGAATACCATAAATTTACCTTTCTTAAGGCGGGGATGTGTATCTATCCGCTTTCACCTTAAGAATACCATAAATAACCTTTCTTAGGGTGGGGATTTGTATCTATCCGCGTTCGCCTTAAGATTACCGTAAAGTTACCTTTCTTAGGGCGGGGATTTGTATCTGTTCGCTTTCGCCTTAAGAATACCATAAATTACCTTTCTTAGGGCAGGGATTTGTATCTATCCGCTTTCGCCTAAAGAATACTATAAATTACCTTTCTTATGGAGGGGATGTGTATCTATCCTCTTTCACCTTAAGAATACCATAAAGTTACCTTTCTCAGGGCGGGGATGTGTATCCATCCCTTCACACCTTTGCACCTTCAAATATCATAAATTTTTCTCCCTTAGGGCGAAGTCGAGTACTCATCCCTTTGTTTCATAAGGCTACCTTCTCCACGGGTCATCCTTTGAATCCTACCTACTAAAAAAGGGGGAAAGACAACACAAAGAAAACACAAGTAGAGGAGGAATTGTTACCTGTCAAGACGTCTAAGACTTGCAAGTCATACTAAGCTAGCTAGGTTAGACTTGAGACAATATTTTCTTGGTGATAATGAAGCCTTTGAAGTATAGTTTCAACCTATCACAACCTTTTGGTGACGATGTTATGACATTGAGCTTTGAAACATTTTGTGAGGCAACAAAAATCTGAAATCAGCTGCATGACAGAATTTAAAGTTAACTTCGAAAAATCACACTAAATCTTGAATTTCGGATATGTTGTAGACCTTTGTGTCTAGATTTGAAATAATCAAGCGTCTTGTGATTTCGTCGTTCCTACATCAAGACACGAGAATTTTGGTAAAGCCGCACAATTCTGAAATTTTCAGCATGACAGAATCTAGAGCTAACTTCAAAAACTCATCGAAAAAGATTTGGAAGGTATTAAATTCTGAATTTTGGATATGTTAGAGATCGAGAAGTCTAGTTTCTGAAAAATTAAACCGTTCATGATTTTGATTTTTCTACAATGAGATATAAATTTTCTATGACAGGCGTGTCAAGCTGTAAAAAAATGACGAAAATCAGACAAAGGGAGGAAAATTACCTTGAATTATGCCCCTTTCGTCATAGGTTTGTAGCCCACAATCTGTAATTGAAGACAAAATTGTGGGGACAATGTATCTATTTATAGATGTCATGTGATGAAAATAAAATCCTTCTCCTAGTTCAACTACAATTCTTTTTTGGCTAGGATAATAGAAGAGATATATGAATTTGAAATTGAGTAGGATTACAATTCCTAATTCAATTACAATTTTATTTTTGTTAGGGGTTTTTCATCTCCAAAACAAACTCAAATTGAGAGTCATTTTTCTAATAGGAAGTGATAATTGGAAAGCGGTGAAAAGCTATCAGTATCCTATTTGGACTAAGACTTCATGTCCTAATCCAATTGAGATGCTCAAACGTAAAATGAGAACAAAGAGAAATTCAAAGAGATTAAAAAGGGAAAGGAAATTTTGTGGGCCCATATGATCACATTCTTGGATAATTTACGTGAATTAAATTTCATTGGCAACATATATACTGATTTTGTTTTCAAAAGTCAAAAATGTTGTAAAACCTCTGGCAACATGTACATTATTTCATCTTATCTCAATTCAAGACAGTTATAAGAGTGGCTAATAAATGTGCGCCCAAAAAAACTGAACGAGTGGATGCTTCCAAGTCTTGTCTTCGAGGTGCAATACCTCGACATGACTTGAACAAATCTCTTAACCAATTCGCTTCCTCAGTAGCTGAAGCTAAAGCAATTAGTTCAGCCTCCATGATAGAGTTAGCAATAAAAGTTTGCTTTTTTGATCTCCAACAAACAGCATCACCACCTAAAGTAAAGAAATAATCAGTGGTAGAACAGGAATCACCTGATAAAGTGTTCCAATCTATATCACAAAAGCCTTCAAGTACAGCAAGATATTTTTTATAGAACAAACCACAATTTTTTGTTCCAATTAAATATCTCATAACTCTTGTTATAGCATGCCAATGTTCATTACCTAGCTTGCTTGTAAACCTGCCAAGTACTCCTACTGCATATGCAATATCAGGCCTAGTGCAATCAATCACATACCTCAAACTTCCGATTATGCTAGCATATTCCTTTTGATTTATTACATCATTTTCACTTTCAACAGGAAATAAGTGAACACTTGAATCAAAAGGAGTTGTAACATGCTTGCAATCAAGAAAGTTATATTTTTTCAAAATTTTCTCAACATAATGTGACTGGTCAAGGAAAATTCCATTACATGTTCTTGTTATTTTTATTCCAAGAATAAAATTTGCCTCACCAAGATCTTTCATATCAAACTAGCCTCTAAGAATATTCTTAGCATCATCAATAACATTCATGTTAGAGTCAAAGATCAACAAATCATCAACATATAGGCAAATAATCACATGTGAATTATTCCAAGACTTATGATATATGCACTTATCACACTCATTTGTTTTAAAATCATTTTCAATCATGCAAGAATCAAACTTTTCATGTCATTGCTTAGGTGCCTATTTCAAGCCATATAGGGATTTAGTAAGTTTACATACTTTGTTTTCTTGGCCTGCTTCAACAAAAGACTCGGTTTGATTCATATAAATTTTCTCATTTAGGTCTCCATTAAAAAAAGTAGTTTTTACATCCATTTGATGAATTTGTAAATAAAAAATTGTTGCCATAGCAATTAAAAGTCTTATGGATGTAATTCTTGTTACCGGTGAAAAAGTATCAAAAAATTATAGGCCTTCTAGTTGTTTGACACCTTTTGCAACTAGCCTAGCCTTGTATTTATCAATAGATCCATCCAGTTTCAATTTTTTTCTTAAGACCCGTTTGCAACCAATAGTTTTACAACCCGGTGGTAAATCAACTAACTTCCAAGTTTTATTCGAAATCAGTGATTTCATTTCATCATTTACAACCTCTTTCCAAAAAATAGAGTCATGTGAAGATAAAGCTTCTTTTAAAGTGAGAGGGTCATCTCCAACATTAAACACATAAAAATCAGGACCAAAATCTTTTTCTACTCTAGCTCTTTTACTTCTTCTTAACTCAAAATCATTGACTTCTTTATTTTTCAAAGTAGAAGTAGAAGAACTAGGTAGTGACAAAATATTTTGTTCAATCCTTTGACCCTACTATTTTTAGAATCAAAAGGAAACTTATTTTCATGAAAAATAGCATCACCTGATTCTATCACAATATTTTCTTCAAGATTAAAAAATCTATAGGCGGTACTATTTGAAGCATAACCAAGAAAAGCACAAGTAGTAACTTTCTTACCCAATTTTGTAATCTTGGGATCCTTTAGCCTCACAAAGGCTAAACAACCCCAAACTCTTAAATATCTCAAACTTGACTTGTAACCTTTTCACAATTCAAAAGGTGTCAATTTAGACTTTTTATGAGGCACACGATTCAACACATAACAAGCAGTTAAAATAGTTTCACCCCAAAAATTTAAAGGTGCATGTGACTCAATAAGCATGACATTAGTCAATTCAACCAAAGTTCTATTTTTCCTTTCCGCTACTCCATTAGATGAAGGAGAGTAAGGAGGAGTAGTTTCATGAATTATTCTCAATGATCTAACCAAAGAATTAAACTCATTGGACTCATATTCACGGCCTCTATCACTTCTCATTCTTTTTATTTTTCTACCAAACTGATTTTCAACCTCATGGAGATAAGTTTAAAAATTTTCAAAAGCATCACTTTTATTTTTCATCAAGTAAACATATGTAAACTTAGAAAAATCATCAATGAAAGTGATAAACTATCTATTACCTCCACGAGTTAAAATTCCACAAAGTTCACAAATATCAGTATGAACTAATTCTAACAAATCAGTTTTTCTTTTAACTTAAAAATGAGGCCTTTTAGTGATTTTGGCTTTACCACAAGACTCACACTTTTCAAAATTCTTTTTAATCATTGGGATTAATCCTAAACTACTCATGATTCCAACATAGCGATCATTAATATGACACAAACAAGCATGCCAAAAATTATTAGAAAAAAGCATATAAATAGAAGTAGAAGCTTTATTCACTTCTACATTCAATTTGAACAATATCCCATCACAAACATACTCCTTTCCCACAAAATATCATTATTCACAATTACATATTGACCAGATTCAATAATTTATTTAAAACCTGCTTTATTAAGAAGAAAACTAGACATCAATTTTTTTCTCATGGAAGGAGTATAGAGTACATCTTTCAAAGTTAATACCCTTCCAGAAATAAAACACAATTTGACATCTCCCGTTCCAAGCACTTGAGTTGTTTGTGAATAACCACACATGATGGTTATGGGCTCCTCAAAATGAGTGTATTTTTTAAATCAGTCTTTGTCATAACAGACATGACGGTTTGCACCAGAATCAACCCACCATCCATCAACACTCTCAACAATGTTTATGTCGATAATTACCGCCACAAAAGGTTCTTCGGTAACGTTTGCCTGAGGGTTAGGACCATGTTTCCGAAATTTGCAAAATCGAGCAATATACCCACTCTTGCCACAAACAAAGCACGGTCCCTTATCTTGAACTTGTTGATTTTGTGCTTGGTTATTTTCACCATTATTTTTCTTGGAGGTCTACCATTGTTTTTCTTGAACTTTTTCTTCTTAGGCTTCAAAGAAGTATTTTGTGAGTTTCAGGAATAGCATTATTTGAAGTAATTAAATTTACCTTCGTTGTGATGTTGTTCTCTTCTGTTTGTAAAAGTGCATCTTGGCCTCTTGCCTCTTCTTCCATGCGGATTTTCATTATCAAGGTTTCAAGGGAGGTTTTCTTTTGTTTGTGGCGCATAGTTTTTTGAAATTTCTTTCAAGAAGGTGGAAGTTTATCTACTATGCCACAAACAATAAGGTTATCTCCAATTTTTACCTCCTCGGACCGTAGCTCTCCAACAATCATTATAAAGTCTTGAGCTTGGTCTACCACTAATTTGTTGTCCATCATTTGGAAACGAAAAAATCTACTAGCCACATATTTTTTCCCTCCAGCCTCTTCGGTATCATACTTACTCAGCAATGCTTTCCAAATTTTCTTTGCACTAGAGTAAGTTCTATCATAATAATCATAGAAATTATCAGATAGACAATTAAAAATATAATACCGACACTTATAGGAATCACCATTGTACTTTTCCACTTTCTCTAGATGAGAAATAGTTTCATCATCATTCATAGAGGTGATGTCTACTTTATTAGGATTCTTCTCAGTTAACACATTAAAAACATTGAGAAGATTTAAGTAGAAAAGTACTTTACCCTTCCATCTCTTAAAATGGTTACCATTGAACAGAAATAGCTTGTTAAGGTCTCCCATATTGACATCCGCATTTTTTTCAATTGTAGCCATGGTGACTCTCCTTAAAATTGTTAGTGAAAAACTTACGATTACAATTGAAAATAAAAATGAAGAAATAAATCTCTTCAGGCTGAGGCGCGGACATATCGCTCTCTTTAAGGAGATTCAAGCCCACTGCAGCAAATGTTCTTTTCTGGTCCAGCAGTAGTCGTCTTGACTTGTCCCCTCCAGGATACAACAACCTTCACAAAGTATAACTCAACAACTTTGGACAAGAGTTGAGTCCAAAGCTCCACAAAAGAAACATCTCCCTTCAACTAATAAGAACTCCTCTTTTTGACAAATCTTATGCACTCTATATTTTCTTGTATCTAAACCAAATGAAGATCATCACTATTTATACTAGAAGAAGTCTTCCTAGCAATGAATAGGAAGATAATGGTGTAGTAAATAGTGAAGATAATGGTCTTAGGAGTTACATAGGTTACAAGGATAATGGTGGAATTAAGAATGGAATAATGAGAGGGGTAACCAATGCCTCTAACGTGCATTGGCACAACGGCCAACTTTCCAACGAAACGTTCATCACAAAGGCTAATGCAATAATGCCTTCGGTTATTAATTATCCACTAAGGCATAAATGTTTATCCATTGCAAGCAATGATCCAGTAGGTGCTCCAACAAATAGACAAACAAAAATTGTTAATGTGGCCATTCCAAGGTAGAATATAATATAATATTAAAATGCTGACCAACATTAAGAAATACTAAATGATAGGGGTAATTTTACATAATCACCTTTATTAAATATAAGTTATCTAAACATTAAAAAAATGAATAATATTTAATAGCAAAGGTAAAATAAATATAAAATAATAATTTATTCATTGATTTTATAAACTGGACACTTGAAAATTGTATAGTGAACAAGTAAAGATAAATGGAGAAAGTACTACATACCCTGTCTAGTAAATTTACTTTAAAAAACAAGTGTTCGTAGTGGTCGAGGAGTCCGTTAGAAAATTTGAAATTAAACTCTAGATAAAGCATATATATTGCAACTTATTGAAACATAATCATGGGAAATTGTTATAGCTCTTGTAGAATTACTCCTTTGTTTCATTTTATGTAGCATGATTTAATTTTCTTATTAGTCGATCCATCTTATTTTTAAAATAATAAATTTCAATTTTTAAAAATAATTTAATATCAAACTTTCTGTTACATTAATGACAATGCTTTTACTTTTATAGTAACAAAAATTTCATAGCATATTTAAGATCATTAGATTCAAAATATAAGTATTATTTTTATATAAATATTGTGTTCAGTTAAATGATCTCATCTAAATTGAAACGGATAGAGAACTTATATATATATAATTAGTTCATGGCAAAAAAAAGAAGAAAATCTCCAAACTATTGAGAGAATAAAAATTAAATGAAAAGAAAGTATCAACTATTGATATTTTAGCTTTCACCATGACTCAATTATTCGTGATTCTTTTTATGGTAGGGACTGCGGAAGGTCTAGAGTTCCAGCTAGATATGGTAATGGAGCATTTTCAAAATAAAATTATCTTAAATCAGTATCATATACTGTACTGGTATCATTAAGATTGATAATTTCGCTTGATTGATACTAAATCAGTATATATATATATATATATATATATATATATATATATATATTGTATTGGTATCATTAAGGTTTCTTATTTTGAAATTACCCATTAATCAACGATATATACTCTTATAGTATCATTGATTAATGAGTAATTTCTAAACAAGAAACATTAATGTTACCATATATATATATATATATACACACCCTTATAGTATCATTGATTAATGAGTAATTTCTTAACAAGAAACTTTTAATGATACCAATACAATATATATATATATATATTCTGATTTAGTATTAGTTAGGTGAAAATTATTAGCCTTAATGAATGGGGGGTACGAGCTGTAATTATTTATGAGAGAATGGGTATTTTAGGAATTACTTTGGGTTTGGATATGAGCTTGTAATTATTTTGGATTTTATGGCCCATTTATGTAGTTTATTCATTTATTTAAGAGTAAATTTTAGGAATAACAAACATAAAAAACATATTTGCGCTCTATAGTTACAATTTTGCTATTTGCGCTTCATAGCAAACTATGTTTGCTATGGATATGTTTGTTATGGAGCATTTGATTTGTATAAATTGCGGTGATTTGTATAAATCGAACGTCTGTGTCTATAAAAAATGTGTTTGTACATGTATATATTCTTGGTGTTAGACTAGAATGGCAAGTGAGATTAGGAGAGAGAGGAGAGAGGCGAGCGAGAGAGAGTAGAGAGTGGAGAGAGGTGAATTATATATGTATAGAATGTCTCCCGGCTGAGTTAAGGGAGTTAAAGGCCCAACTTCAGGAGTTGTTAGGTAAAGGTTTTATTAGACCGAATGCATCTCCTTGGGGTGCTCCAGTTTTATTTGTGAAGAAGAAGGATGGTAGTTTTCGGATGTACATAGACTACAGGCAGCTGAATAAGGTAACTATTAAGAACAAGTACCCCATTCCTCGCATTGATGACTTGTTCGATCAGTTACAGGGTGCTTGTGTCTTCTCTAAAATTGATTTGAGGTCCGATTATCATTAATTGAAAATGCGGGTAACAGACATGCCAAAGATTGCTTTTCAAACCAGGTATGGGCTTTATGAATTCTTAGTAATGTCTTTTGGGCTTACGAATTCCCCTACTGCTTTCATGAGCCTGATGAACGGAATTTTTAAGCCATATCTAGACCTCTTTATTATTGTATTCATTGATGATATACTGATATACTCAAAGAGAAGGAAGGAACATGAGGAGAATTTGAGAATTGTATTGGGGTTGTTAAGGGAGAAAAGGCTTTATGCCAAATTCTCCAAGTCTGAGTTTTGGCTCGATTTAGTTTCCTTCTTGGGGCATGCGGTTTCTAAGGATGGAGTGATGGTGGACCCCACTAATATTGAAGCAGTCAAGAGTTGGGTAAGGCTGGCTAATGTGTCAGAGATAAGAAGCGTTGTTTGTTTAGCTAGCTACTACCGCCGATTTGTTAAGGGATTCTCTTCCATTGCTTCCTAGCTGACCAACTTGACCAAGCAGAATGCTCCATTTGTATGGTCGGATGAGTGTGAAGAAAGCTTCCTGAAACTCAAGACCTTGTTGACTACTGCATCGATCTGGCCTTGCCAGTGGAAGGTAAGAATTTCATTGTTTATTGTGATGCATCTTATTCTGGTTTGGGTGCAGTGCTAATGCAGGAGAGGAATATAATTGCCTATGCTTCAAGGCAATTGAAAGTGCATGAACGTAACTATCTGACCCATGATTTGGAGTTGGCTGCAGTTGTATTTGCATTGAAGCAGTGGAGGCATTATCTATATGAGGTCAAGTGTGAAGTGTATACAAATCATCGCAGTTTACAATATGTGTTCACTCAGAAGGATTTGAATTTGAGGCAGAGGAGGTGGATGGAGTTATTGAAAATTATGATATTACTATTTTATATCACCGGGAAAAGCTAATGTTGTGGCAGATGTCCTAAGTAGAAAAGCAGGGAGCATGGGGGGTTTAGCCCACTTACAGGTTTCTAGACGCCCATTGGCTAGAGAGGTGCAAACTTTGGCTAATGACTTTATGAGGCTGGAAGTACTTGAAAATGGAGGATTCTTGGCCTTAGTGGAGGCAAGATCTTCTTTTCTTGACAAGATTAAGGGAAAACAGTTTGATGATGAGAAGCTGAGTCAAATTCGAGATATGGTATTGTGGGGAGAGTCTAAAGAGGTTGTGATTGATGAGATAGGCGTCATGAGAATTAAGGGGCGGGTGTGTGTGCCCCGTGTTGATGATTTGACTTATACTATTCTGACAGAGGCTCATAATTCGAAGTATTCTATACATCCTGGTGCAACTAAGATGTATCGTGATCTGAGGCAGCATTATTGGTGGGGTAGAATGAAGCGTGACATTGTTGATTTTGTTGCCCAATGTCCAAATTGGCAGCAAGTAAAGTATGAACATTAGAGGCCTGGAGACACTTCAGAGAATGCCCATTCCCGAATGAAAGTGGGAAAGAATTGCAATGAATTTTGTGGTTGGTCTTCCAAAGACATTGGGTAAGTTTCATTCTATTTGGGTAATTATTGATAGGTTAACTAAGTCTGCTCACTTCAATCCGGTCAAGATGACTTACAATGCAGAGAAGTTAGCCAAACTCGATATCCGTGAGATTGTTCGATTGGATGGAGTTCCAATTTCCATCATATCAGATAGAGGTACGCAATTTACTTCTAACTTTTGGAGGACCTTACATGTTGAATTAGGTACTAGATTAGATCTTACTACCGCATTTCACCCTCAGACCGATGGGCAGTCTGAGCGAACAATTCAAGTGCTGGAGGATATGCTCCGTGCGTGCGTGATAGATTTTAGCGGTCATTGGGATCAGTTCTTACCCTTGGCAAAGTTTTCGTACAAAAATAGCTATCACTCGAGCATTGATATGGCCCCATTTGAGGCATTGTATGGGAGGATATGTTGGTCTCCCGTTGATTGGTTTGATGCATTTGAGGTGAGACCTTGTGGTACCGATCTTTTGAGGGAATCGTTAGAGAAAGTGAAATTCATACCGGAGAAGCTTCTAGCAGCTCAGAGCAGGCAGAAAGAGTATGCAGATCGGAAGGTCAGGGACTTAGAGTTTATGAAGGGTGAGCAAGTATTGCTGAAGGTTTCACCCATGAAGGGTGTGATGCGGTTTGGTAAGCGAGGTAAGCTTAGTTCGAGGTATATTGGGCTATTTGAAGTTCTTAAGTGTGTGGGGGAGGTGGCCTATGTATTGGCCTTGCCTCCAGGGTTGTCAGGAGTGCACCCAGTATTTCATTTGTCTATGCTGAAAAAATACCATGGTGATGGCAATTACATTTTTTGTTGGGATTCGGTCCTACTTGATGAGAATTTGTCTTATGAGGAGGAGCTTGTAGCTATTCTTGATAGGGAGGTCCGCAAGTTGAGGTCAAAAGAGATTGCATCTATCAAGGTTCAGTGAAAGAATCGGTCAGTTGAAGAGTCAACTTGGGAGAGTGAGGCTGATATGCATGAAAGATATCCACACCTTTTTATCGATTCAGGTACCCATTCTTACCATCGCCTTCTTTTGATCGTTCGAGGACGAACGATGGGTAAATTGGTATCTAATGTAACGACCCATTTGTTCGTTTTGACTACTAGAGTTTTTTAGTTCATAAAATACTTTACAATAGATTCTAAATGGGTATTTTGGACTATTCGTAATTATAATTATGAAATTAGTGAGGTAGTTTTAATAATTTATTTAGTTGGTGGTTAAAGAAAAGAACAATAAAATAAATAGTGGGTCACTTTTACCGCTTTTTATAATGGGTTATATAATAATTAGGATAAAAATAATTTGTAGAAGAAAAGAAAAGAACGAAAGAGGAGAATAACAGAAGAATGCGAGCGACTCAGGTAAATCATCCGCCAAAATTTTGTATTAGGAATATTGGTATGAATTATAGTATTATCATTATTATTATAATGTTGGGTGAAAGAATGAAATTGTGGATGCTATGCGTATGTGTTTACTGCCGTTGCAGTTCTTTACCTTTGCAATTCAGTCGGCTCTGCATACTAATTTCGGTAGTGTGTAATTAATGGTTGCTGGAGGGATAGTTTTACCAATTTAATAATGTGAATTGGAAAGAAGTCAGAATTGAAATTGGGTAACAGTAATAATTGAACGATTAGGGATAGTACTTTGGGTTAGCATTTTGGGGGCTGAAAATTGGTAGTGGCTAATGATTGCCATGATGATGGAAATGATTAGGTAATAATGACTTAAATGTGTGATTATTTAAGAATGGACTAAGTTCAATTCAGGCAGAAAATCCTAGTGTGCTGGTAGATTAACGCCAGTGATTATATCCGTCTTTGATGTTGAGATTCTTTTTATATGCTATCCCACTATAATTTAAGTTTTAACTTATTGAGATAGGTAATTAAATATTAGGTGTATCGTATTGTTCGAATACTGTAAAAGTTATGATAATTGGAGAAATTGAAACCTATCCTTAGGTTGGAACTTTAGGAAATTGATTATAGAATTATGTGAGTTTTTGGGTCTAGGCTGGACATAAAATAATATGAGTGTTTATAGACTCGTTAACTTACAAATTATGCACATATACTTGATAGATTGGAAAGGCTTTAAGCAAAGGAAAAGCATTGGAGAAGTAGCTTGCTTGACTTCAATTCTTCGGTGGAGGTAGGTGATGGTTTATTCTATTTGATAGATAGACTCATAATAGCGATTGATATAGATTAAGTGGTATTGTGAAGTCCTCTATGTACTTGAATGTGTGGTTGTGTAGCTTGATTGTGTGGTTTGTGATTGGTCTGAAATCCTGAGACCGTGGAATTTATAATCTTGAACCTCTCTATCGAAATGATGCCTTGGATAAAGAAGGCTTGATGAAATATTGTTAATGAAGTGAAAAGTGGTGATAATAAATGATAAATTAACGATATATTGGATCGGATGCCATGAGCCGGCATGGTATTATTGGATCGGAGTGTCACGTTCCGACACGATATCATTGGATCGGGGTGTCACGATCCGACACGATATTATTGGATAGGAAAGTCACGTTCCGACACGGTATTATTGGATCGAAATGTCACGTTCCGACACGGTATTGAATTAACTTAATGTTCTTAATCTCAAAGAACACATTTCCCAAATGAGCGTGGTGTGGAGGCATGAGTCCTTGTATGTGTGCTTGATATTGTGATTGATTGCGTACTTGCTTTCGTTGTCACTTGTTCATGTTGTTTGTTGCTTACCACCTACTAAATGTCATAGTTGATTTTATACTATTATTCATTGCATATTAGTTTCTATTTTGGGTTGGCCGATGATACCTACTCAGTACGTGTTCCTTGTAATGACCCCTACTGTGTTTTCTTCATTTTCTTTTGTGGAGTGCAGCAAGTGTACCATCGACTTCGACTCACCCCCAGCTCTAGCTAGTCTCCAGCACATCAGATTTTCAGGGTGAGCTATTCCTTCTAGCTCGTGCTGGATTCTCTCAGTCATGGCATAATGTCCTTAAATTCCAGACATAGACCATCTTATTTACTTATTTTAGGTGTCTTTAATACTCTTAGACTTAATATTTTTAGAACATATGTCCTTGATGTGATGACTTTCAGGTTTTGGGGATAATATGGAATAGACTTTAGAGGTTTATTTGATTGGTTACTTTAAGAAGTTTTGAGCTTCCGCATTATTGTTGTTATTCGTAGTTGAATTATTGATATATGTTGGGGTTTGGATTCCTTGGTTCGCCCACTTTGGAGGTTAAGTGTGGGTGCCACTCACAACTCGTTTTGGGTCGTGAAAATAATTGTATATATGTAACTACTATGTATATGTATCAATGGTTGTGTTCGTATATCTGCATAAAATTTTAATTTGTATACAACTTAATCGAGTTAATATACAATTGAATCGAGTTAAAACATTTGTATTTGTATATCGAATACCTTTGTCGCTTTATACAAACACAAAAATCAAGAGAGAAAGACAAAAGAGAACTGAGTAAGAGAAGATTTGTATTAGTATAATTATAAGTGTATAGGAGAGACACTACAAAAAAATGCTCAATTTATGGGGGTTATTTTGTCAATTTGAGGCAGTTTTTGACCTTCACAAAAAGAATTGAGGCGATTTTTTAAAACGCTACAATTACTTGTGTCACGAGCATATTTGTGGTGATTTTAAGAAACCTCCATGACGACCCCCACAAAATTACCTTTTTATTTGTGGAAGTTTTTACATCAATTTGTGACGGTTTACAACCTCCATTATACCATTTTTAATATTCAAGAAAAATATATCTGCATGGGTTTTAAAATGCCACAATATGATATCAATATTTGCGAAATCTAATTTGTGAATGTTTGTGACCGCCACAATTGTTATATTTCTATAAAAAAAAATTGCATCAAGCCTTTGTTAATGCATATAAATACTTTCTAAATAGTTAATGTAAATCAAATTTCATTATACAAATCAATAATAAAAAACTTACAAGTTGAAATTCATGTCAAATTCAGTGATAAGTCTCATGTATAGCAACTTGAACGTTACAATTTAAAATCTAAAATAGTGTCATATAAGATAAATACTAAAAACAAGTACTATGCATTTATTTGGTGACTTGAGTTGGTGTCATCCTATCTCTTTTTCAAGGTGAAGTAAGCTCGATCTTCATCATCATTAAGCTGAAACTATGAAATCATAAAAAACTTCATACATTAGACAAACAAATATTAATATATACATATCTTTGTACACCTTGATACAAGAAAGAAAATTCAAAATTTAATTCATCTAAAACATAAATTTATATGAACCTTTGGCCTTATTAGTAAGTTCATACTCATCAATTAAAAAATAATGTAAATATATTTAAGCTCTCACCCAAAACGAGTAAAACGATGTGGTTTATTTTTACCCTACCTTGTTAGTCATTTAAGTCTGATGTATGAAGTAGTTATATTTCTCCTTCGTTAAAGCAAGTAAGATTACACAAATATTAAAAAATTACAAGGTTGAAGGCACTAATACAACAATCTACAAATGTTATTCTCTAAGGTTACTTAATTTGTTAGGAAATAAACATACAATAATAGAAACAACATGAAACTGATAATTCAAAACTCAATATAATTCTCATATGAGAAAAACAAATTTGATAGGTGTCAATAAGAATCAAACTAATTCACGATTTTATAAAACACTAGTCATTATTCTTATCTAAATAAAAATAAAATTGAGGCTTATCTGCAATCAATTGAAGGCCAGATATAATTTTCTTATGATGCGGCAAAAATTCAAAAAATATCCTGAAATATATAAAAGTATGGCTACATAAAGTTTAACAACTTACAAAATACATATTTATTTACAAATAAAAAAATATTAATATAAATCTCAAATTATAGTGTGAATTCTGAAATTCATGTGATAGATAATTACCTTTTCATTCACAAAAATATTACGATCCAATCCATATGTTATACAAACTTGTTGCTTTGAGAACTCTACTTTATAAACCTACAAACAAAAAGTCAATTAAAAGAATTACACAAACTAAAAAAAAATTAGATTGAACAAAAGATAAAATAAGCAAGGAAAAAAACAAGAAGGGAGAGTCTTTTAGGAACTACCGAATTGTGGAAGTGGGAAAGTGGAAGAGAGACTTGGGAGTTTATTTTGTGGTGGGAAAGGAGGAATTTTTTGTATTTGTTTTTGTTTTAAATTTCTTTGGGGGGGATTTTAGTCCGTAGCAAATTTTAATTTTTGAGGAAAAAAGGTAAGCATTTAGGATTTTGGTTGGACTAATTAGGTGTTAGGTTAAAAATGTTTTCGTTATAACTACTAGTAACTAGTAATTAAAATATTTTATCTTAAAAATCAAATATTATAAGAGCTTAAATAAAGTTAAATGAACACACAAATAAATATAATAAATATGACTATTGATATGACCTCTAAATTTTATTTTAAAATACGTAGATATACTCAAAGAAATAAAAACTAAAAGTAGGATTAAAATTATATTTAACTCATTAACATAAAATGATCTAGCCAAAATCAAACTTAGTAATGTGTTGTTTAGCCTTAAAAAATAAAAAGTAAGTGTAATTAATAGGTAGTAATTACATAGTTTAGTAATTACACAATATAAAATTACATATTTTGATTAATTTTCAAAATAAATTTAATTGTCAAAAATTAATATAACTTAGTAATATATGTATAAAAATAAAACACTAAAAATAAGTTGAATAGACAAAGTAGAAAAATAATATTTTGATAGTGTATATATATAGGGGCATGAACATGCATCCTATTAAAATGAAGCAAGAGAACCCACGAGTATTTGTGCCATTGTCTGTATACATATATTGTATTAATTAAATTTTATTACAATTTGTCATAAGTTAAAAAAATATGAATATTTAGTACATATAAAAATAAAAGATATATAAAAGGGATATATTTTCTAAAATTAATGAATTTACAATTTCTTGGGGTTGATAATCGCCACAAATAATATGAAATTGTGGCGATTTTCGAACCTTATTGGATCGGAGTGTCACGTTCCGACACGGTAACATTAAAGGAAAATATATTGAATTAACTTAATGTACTCAATCTCAAAGAACCCATTTTTCAAATGAGCGTGGTGTGGAGGCATGAGTCCTTGTATGTGTGCTTGATATTGTGATTGATTGCGTACTTGTTTTCGTTGTCACTTGTTCATGTTGTTTGTTGCTTACCACCTACTAAATGTCATAGTTGATTTTATACTATTATTCATTGCATATTAGTTTCTATTTTGGGTTGGCCGATGATACCTACTCAGTACGTGTTCCTTGTACTGACCCCTACTTGTGTTTTCTTCGTTTTCTTTTGTGGAGTGCAGCAAGTGTACCATCAACTTCGACTCGCCCTCAGCTCTAGCCAGTCTCCAGCACATCAGATTTCAGGGTGATCTATTCC
Source organism: Solanum stenotomum (assembly GCF_019186545.1). NCBI lineage: Eukaryota > Viridiplantae > Streptophyta > Magnoliopsida > Solanales > Solanaceae > Solanum > Solanum stenotomum. The sequence continues at coordinate 12,236,284 of NC_064291.1, read as the reverse complement.
TTCTAGCTCGTGCTGGATTCTCTCAATCATGGCATAATGTCCTTAAATTTCGGACATAGACCATCTTATTTACTTATTTTGGTGTCTTTAATACTCTTAGACTTAATATTTTGAGAACATATTTCCTAGATGTGATGACTTTCAGGTTTTGGGGATAATATGGAATATACTTTAGAGGTTTATTTGATTGGTTACTTTAATAAGTTTTGAGCTTCCGCATTATTGTTGTTATTCGTAGTTGAATTATTTATATATGTTGGGGTTTGGATTCCTTGGTTCACCCACTTTGGAGGTTAAGTGTGGGTGCCACTCACAACTCGTTTTGGGTCGTGAAAATAATTGTATATATGTAACTACTATGTATATGTATCATTGGTTGTGTTCGTATATCTTCATAAAATTTTAATTTGTATACAACTGAATCGAGTTAATATACAATTGAATCGAGTTAAAACATTTGTATTTGTATATCGAATACCTCTGTCGCTTTATACAAACACAAAAATCAAGAGAGAGAAAGGCAAAAGAGAACTGAGCAGGAGAAGATTTGTATTAGTATAATTATAAGTGTATAGGAGAGAGAGAGAGATATGTATTTGTATTTGTATATACAATCCTTCTCGCGTTATACAAACACAAACACAATTTATACATTTGTGTTTGTATAAAGTGAGAGAGGTGAGGGAGAGAACTGAGAGCGGCAAGCGAGATTTCAGGGGAGAGAGGCGAATGGCAATGTGTGTGCCGCGAATTGGACTTAAATGAAACTATATCTATACCATTTATTTTGAATTAATAGTTTGATATACTGCACATTTTTCCTTTTATTTAATACTCTTTACCATTTGGACCATATAAATTAATTTAAATTAGTTGAATTTAACATTTTATTTAGATCACAATTTGGAAAGGAAAAAAAAAAGGTTAGGCAAAAACTTCACCTGCGTAGCCAACCCAGAACGCCTGCACATCGAGGTAAAGTTTCAAATACCTAATTGTTTAATAGGTAGTATATTAGAGTCTTATTTAGGATGTTTAGTGCTTACTCGGAGGATTTAGATTATTATATTAAAAACTTATAAGTGAATAGACCCTTTAAAATGAGGTTGTTCAAATATGACTTTGGAGCCAATGATTTGGCAATAATGACTAATGATGACCCAATCATGAGGGAAGGTATTAGTTTATCGGATAAGTTCACCGTTTGGTTTATGTTATGCGTACAGGGAGTTTTATGGATTAATTATAGGGTTTGGTGGGTTAGGCATTGTCCGTGACTTGGCTTTGATTTTTGGAATTTCTTATAGTTATCATATGATAGATTCAAGTTTTGATATATGGGTATATGTAATTAAATATTAGGTGTATTATATTATATGAATATCATTATATTTATGTTATTTGAAGGAATTAAGACTTAACCCTAGGCTTGAAATTTAAAAATATGGGAGTTGACATGTTAATTGACATCAAGATTAGGACTTGATTATAAATTTGTGTGAGCTTTTCGGTCTAGGCTAGACATATGTAATATGGGTGTTGTTAGTTTCAAAATCTTAGTGTAATTAATTATTTGAATAGATTGCATTGATTTAGAAGCCCAACGAAAGGGGAAGGCTCAAGCCCCAAAGTGATTGTTTGATTATTTGAGGCAAGTGGATTTCTTGACCCTTGTTAAGTGTGTAGAATCATGTATTTCCTTGTGGTATGTATTGGGAGTAATGGGACTTGATGCTGGATTGACTTGTTCTTATTGAATAATTCTAATGAGAAAAAAAAGGGTAATAAAAGGCAACTTGATTATATATTGATGTGTGATGTGCTAAGAATGATTGGAGGGAATTATTGATTCATAATTGATGTTGTATCACGATTGTGTTGTTTTGAATTGTGCATTGACATGTAAATGGTGGTCTCATCATTAATTGTGTGAACATGTCATTTCATTAGTTCTGAGACATGATTGTAAAAAGTGTTACGTAAATTGAGGAAGAATGAGGAATTAAAAAGGATGTATCATTTCGAGGAATGTGTTGTATCTCCAATGGATTCTATTATTGAGGGTTCTGTCACACACCGCAACGAATGTATGTACTGACAAGTCCCTCATGGGTCCCGTACTGAGAGACAACGTGTATCACTAGGTCAAACATGCACCACCATACATGACATCATATTTCATTGTATTACATATCTTTATCATGGTGAACTTGTGAGTGCTTTTCTATGGAACTTGAGATTATCGAACTTGATCCAGTGTATTGTTGATCAGTTATCATTTGAGTGTTGAAGACATACTCAAGCAAAATAGACTCCAAGTGCATAATTGAACTCAAAATGTCTCAATCATAACTTACTCATGGAATATCTTGAAATACTTAATAAAACATAAGTAACCGTCTCAAGGTTTCAAAACATCAACAAGGAAAGTAATGAAAGAATCCTCAACTTCTAGCTATCTATGAAGCCTTCAATACTAAGATAGATGTCGGAATAGAACCCGCGACAACTTAACACAAGCAGGAAATATGTGTGAAGTCCTCCCAAAAGCAAGGAGGCGCACCAAAGCTAGCTAGAATGCAAATAGTATCAACAAAGCGCCTATTGATGACCCTAAACACATGTATCTGTGTCATAATAAGATACACGTCAAATGACATCAGTACATTGAATGTACAAGCATGCCAGGGAAAACTGAAAGCATAAATAATTGAACTGATAAGGCTGAAAGACATACTCACCTCAACTCAACTCCAATATAAAAGCAATAATAAGAAAGACAATACTTAAAGCTTGAAAAACAGTAGATATCAACTCAAGATGTATAAAAATACTGTAAGTTATTTTTTACTTTTTTTTAGGAGATTCTCTAATCGAAAAATATCACTATGAGTTATGTGATGATACACCGTCTCGCCCATGCTGCTAGAACTGTCCTATACCTTGTTGGGGGTATAGAACACCTTAACTAAGTGGATCCACTAAGTTATGCTTAAAAGCAATACAAAGTCGTCTAAAAAGTACAATCCTTTATACATGTTGGATACATGGTTTATGAGGAATGTGAGTTGTCTGAAATCATCCTCATATCGGAGCTCAATACTACTCCCAAAAATATATAAACTCATGATCAAATGTATAAAACATAACTCTTTCTCAATTTGAGGTAATTACTCAAAAGACCCTCTTGAAAGAGGTAATAGTCTGAAATATCTCTAAACTCATAAACTCATTTAGATATCAATGTTTCTCTCTTTTTAAATGTAAAAGTGTTACATTTAGGAATACTTAGTTCCCTTATACTCTTTTCAATCATGAATACAACTCTTCTCAATCTCATATTTACCTTCTCAAGGCTTAGAGGGTGTTCGGATTAGCTTAAAAGTTGGTGAAACCTATTTTTAAGTCAGCTTTTTACTTCTGAAAATATTTGGCAAATATAAAAAATAACTAAATTAAGTCAAAAATGACTTAAATTATGTTAGGAAGTGTTTGGAAAGGTCATAAATGACTTAAAATAAATTTTAAATGACTTAAAATAAGTCAAAAACCAAAAGTAAGTCTCCCCCTACTTTTTGTTTTTTTGACTTAAAAGTCATTTCAGTTTGACTTTTTATTTTTAACTTAAAAGCTACTTTTTTTAAGCCAATCCAAATAGTCTCTTAGTTCAAAACAATTGTTGATTACAAAAGAATTCTCAAAATGACTCAAAAAGACCTCTTGAACTTTCCTCTTAAAATCACTATAGTTTGGAATGTAAATTAAACCATGTGATTAGGACATGAAGGATCTCTCAAAGATTAATGGAAACTTTAGAAGCTAATACAAAGAGGAGAATGTAGTCACGATTCAAAAGGAACACGTTTGAAAAGAAGCACGAAAAGAAAAAGGACTAAACAACCCTAGCGCACTGGTGGTGCGTCGCCCAGGGTCTGAACTTCAAAAGTTAGGGCTTGGTGCACTGCTGGCGCGTCACCCCAAGGATTGAGCTATTGATGTCAGGACTTGGCGCTATGGTGGCGCACTGCCTCAGGCCCCTACACAGAAAATCCGACAAATTTTTCTACTCATTTTAGGGTCCTAACTCATCTAGAATTGGGTGATTTCTTCTAAACTCTTCTTGATTCTCAAACCCAATACGAATCTATAGAAATTTTATACAATCCCTTTCAAAAATCACAACTCATACTCAAGATCCTCAACCCAAGAAACTCAAAACTTCCATTGTTAAAGAATGAAACTAAAATAAAGAACTACTCAAAAATCTCTTAACATAACGATTTCATGGATTATTTAGATGTATGGTGTGAGGACGAACAAGTCCAACACTGTGAGAAGCCTTACATACGTGGTATGAAGGATCTTCTTGGCAAATGCCACAAGTCTTGAAGAACGCTTGAACTTAACCCTTTTTCTCCTCTTGATACCTCGCTCTAAATTCCTAAGTGTTTTGGAACGTGAATATGTGATTTAGAATCTGATTATACCCTTAATTGGGTTTGGAAAAACGTGCTAAGCCCAGTGGGAAAAAGGAAATACCGAAATACCCTTTTCTAAATTGAATGAAATACCTTAAATAGAGAGGCTTCACTCAAACAAGCATAACTTTTTACTCTGAGTTCGAAATTGAGCAAACTTGGCGTCGTTGGAAAGGGGACTCAAAGACCTTCATTTGATATCTCATGGGCCACCTAATGCTCTATGTGCTAAAATATATGGTCGTTTGAAGTTGATCCAAAACTAAAAACTGATGGGTAACTTATACGAACCTCTATTTAGCTATTTCAAAGTCCGAGGTGTTACAATATCTCCCCCTGGGGAACATTTGTCCTCGAATGAGGTCACACTACGTAGAACATGGGTGGGAAGCAGCTAACAACCCCCAACTCAGTCACACAATATGCAATTAACATAAATTCAACATATCAACTTAAAGAATACTTTATAAAGAGTTAGTACCTTGGTTTGGAACTGGTTCGAAAGGAAAGAGATGAGGATATATCTTCTTCATATCCTCTTGAGCTTCCCAAGTAGTTTTCTAAAAAAACTGATTCATCCATAAGACCTTGATTGATGCACCCTCTTTGGTTCTTAATTTGCAAACCTGACAATCAAGAATCTAAACGGGCAAATCTTCATCAAAAGATAGATTGTTCTTGATACCAATATTCTTGGTAGGTACGATAAGTTAAGGATCGTCCATACAATTCTTTATCATAGAAATGTAAAATATCATATGGACTACTGCTAACTCTGACGGTAGCTCTAACTCATAAGCTATGTTGCCAACTCACTTAGATATCTTGTAAGGACCTATGTATCGGGGACTAAGTTTTCCCTTCTTACCGAATCTCATAACACCCTTCATAAGTGAAACCTTCTAATAGACCCAATCATCAACCTCAAATTCCAAGTCTCTTCTCCTAAAATCTGTATAGGATTTCTGTCGACTTTGCACTGTTTTCAGCCTTTCCTGAATAGTCTTCACTTTCTCTATGGCTTGATAGACTAAGTCTGTCCCTATCAATTCAACTTCACCAACCTCAAACCAACCAATAGGCAATCTACATCTTCGCCCATAGAGAGCTTCATAAAGAGCAATTTCAATACTGGAATGATAACTGTTATAGTAAGAAAACTCTATGAGAGGCAAGTGGTCATCCCAATTACCTTTGAAATCTATGACACATGCCCTCAACATATCCTCTTTGGTCTGAATTGTGCGCTCTTCTTGTCCATCCGTCTGAGGTTGAAGTGTAGTACTCAAATTTACCTTCAAACCCAAACCTTTCTGAAAAGACTTCCAAAATGAGCGGTGAATTGAGCACCTCTATCTAAAATGATAGACACGGGAACTCCATGAATTTGGACTATCTCTTGAATGTATAATCTAACATAATCTTCTGTTGAATTTTTAGTTATTACCGGTAATAAATGGGATGATTTAGTCATCCGATCTACAATCACCCAAATCGAATCATACTGTCTGCGAGATCACAGTAAGCCAATAATGAAGTCCATATTAATCATATCCATTTCCGCTCTGGAAGAGCTATGTTCTGAGCCACACCACTGGGCCTCTGGTGTTCTAACTTGACTTATTGGCAATTTGGGCACGTAGAAATGAACTTTGCAATGCACCTCTTCATACTACTCCACCAATAGACTTCTCTCAAGTCATGGTACATCTTTGTGGAACCAGGATGGATTGAATATATGGAACTATTAGTTTCTGCCATGATCCTCTCTTGGAGCTCGTCCACCTTTGGTACACACAATCTACCTTGATATCTTAAACACAATCTCCTATTTGTACGAAAGTCTTGACTTTTTGCTTATCCACATTTGCCTTTAGTTCAAGTAAAAAATGGTATTTATCTTGTTTATCCTTCACTTCAAACACTAGTGATGATTCAACCTCATTCATCACCACAACTCCACCTTCACTGGAATCTAACAGATGGACACCCAAACGGGCAAGTCTGTGAACCTCCTTAGATAACTCATTTTTGCCTTCCTCAACATGAGCAATACTTCTCGTGGATAACCTACTCAAAGTATCAACAACAACATTAGACTTACTTGGGTGATATAGGATACTCATCTCGTAATCCTTGAGCAACTCGAACTACCTCCTTTGTCTAAGGTTAAGCTCCTTCTGACAGAAGACATATTGGAGGATCTTGTGGTCGGGGAACACATCCACATGATTACTATATAGATAGCGACGCCATATTTTGAGAGCAAACAGTACCGCTGCCAACTTGAGATCATGAACCGGGTAATTATTCTCGTGAATCTTAAGCTATCTTGAGGCATAGGCTATAACGTTACCATTTTGTATTAATACGTAACAAAGTCCAACTCTGTACACATCACAATATACAACAAAGTCTTTCGTACCCTCTGGTAGGGTCAACACTGGACCAGTAGTCAACTAAGTTTCAATTCCTGAAAGCTCTTCTCACAAACTTCAGACCATTGAAACTTAGTCATTTTCTGAGTCAACTTAGTGAACATGGACTATAATAGCCAGCCAATCCCAAGAAACTCCTTATATTAGTTAGAGATGTGGGTCTTGGCATGTTCTATACTGCTTCAATCTTTTGAGTGTTGACTCGAATCTTTTCTCCAGATACAGTGCGGCCTAAGAATGCACAAATTCAAGACAAAACTCACACTTAGAAAAATTGGAATACAGTTCTCGATCCATGAGAGTTTGGAGGACTATTCTGAGATGACTAGCATGATCCTCCTCATTCCTCGAACAAATCAATATGTCATTAATAAATACAGTAATGAACATATCAATATACAACTTAAAGACTCTATCCATAAGATCCATGAATGTTGCAGTAGCATTGGTCAAGCCGAAAGACACCACAAGGAACTCATAACGGATCCTGAATACTCTCTTCAGGATGTCACTTTCTCTCACTTTCAACTGATGATAGAAAGATCTGAGGTCCATCTTAGAGAATCAAGTGGCACCCTAAAGTTGGTCGAAAAGATCATCAATTCTCGGAAGGGGATACTTATTCTTTATGGTGACCTTGTTCAACTGGCGGTAATCGATGCACATTTTAAGGGAATCATCTTTCTTCCTCGCGAATAAGACCGGAGCTCCCCAATGTGAGACACTAGGTCGGATGAAACCCTTATCAAGAAGATCTCTCAATTGGTCTTTTAACTCAGTTGGAGCCATTCTATATGGTGGAATAGAGATAGGTTGAGTATCAAGAATAATGTCTATTTCGAAGTCTATTTCTCTCTCAGGAGGGTCTCCGGGAAGATCATCTGGAAAGACCTCTGGAAACTCACTCACAACTGGAACTATTAGGCACTGTTGAACTACTCCTTCACTCTAAGACAGGCTCATTAGGAAATTGAAACTTTACTACTCGAGTTCTACAATCAACTGAGGCATAACAAGCATGATGTCAGTCCATACCTAGAATAACATCAAAGTCCACTATGTCTAGCTCGACTAAGTCAGCCATGGTGTCCTTGTTATTGACAGAGATGATACAATCATGATAAACTCTTTCTGCTAGAATAGACACATCAACGGTGTGGAAATACTGAAGGGCTCAAGAAGTTTCTCAGGGAAAATACTGAACATCATGGCTACATAAGGAGTCCTAAATGACAAAGTCGCACCTGGATCAAGTAATGCATAAACATCAAAAGTAAAGACTTTAAGCATACCAGTGACAATATCTGGTGAGTTCTCTTGCTCTTGGCGACTGGTTATAGCATACAGACGGTTTGCTCATCCGCTTGTCTCTAAAGTAGCTCTTCTCAGAGCAGTTCTATCTACTAGAGTCGTTGAAGAAGATTGGGCTCTATTTCCCCATTACCATGCATGTTCTTAGGGAACTCTCTCATAAAGTGACCCATCTGACCACACTTGAAGCATCCATTGGAGCTATCACGACGCGCTCTTGGGTGGTTTCTACCACACTTAGCACATATGGGGTCCAAGTAGCCCCTTGTGCCACACTATCTTGAGACGAGTAGGTCGAGCTCTGAAATTCTGGGAGTTCTAGTTTCTGAAATCACCTCTATTTTTTTATACAGACACACTAGCTGACGATGGGGCAGGTCCAGGTGATTTTTGGTGAAAAGAGGACCGGTTTACATTTTCAATCTTCTACTGGTCGGACTCATGATTTGTTGTCTTAGCCCTCTTGTTTTGGAACTCTTCCATGTCTTTCAGCTTATCTTCCTCAACTTATTGCACATGGATCATGAGCCTGGCTATGTCCATATCTCCTATCAACATAGTCACCTTACCTTTCTTACTTGACAAGCAAAATAACCTAGACACAAACAAACTCATTCTGCTCCTCATATCAACCACAATCTTCGAAGTATTATGGGATAATTGAGTGAACTTGAGGCTGTACTCTTGCACACTAATATATTCCTATTTCAGATTCACAAATTCTCTTAACTTTGATTCCCTTAGCTCGAGGGAAAGAAATGCCCCAAGAAAGCCTCTTCAAACACAGCTCAACTCAAAGGTGGTGCCCCTTCTGCCCCACTCTTCTTCCATTGATTGTACCATATGCTATCAATATCTTTGAGTTGCTATGAAGCTAACTCCACACGTTGTGCATTGGCAACACACATAACCTCAAAAAACTTTTTGAAGTTCTTCCACAAAGTTCTTTGGATGTTCGGTGATGTTCAAACCTGTGAACTCTGGGGAGATTCATCCTCAAGAACTCACTGATTCTGGATGTATCGGCGACATCCTGACGACCCACTCTTTGTTGACTAGCTTAAATTGCTACAACTTGAGTCAACATCTGGATAGCATTTTGGAACTCGGCATTGGTGACATCTCCCTGAGGGGGTTGCTCATATGGTTCATTGGGAACCTCTTGACCTTGAGGATTCACATTCCTCTTAGCAGGATGTCCGCGAACAGCTCTTCGTGGAGAGAACTTTATAGAGTTCAACTCTATCACACGAAAAGAGGAAGAAGAAAGTGAAATGTTTTTTAAATGTCGCAGCATCCTAATTATAGTGCGCTTCTTCACACCAAAAAATATGACCCTACAGACACTGCTTCATAGATAACCTAGGACTCTTTGTGCTCTAATATCAAGTTTGTCACACCCCGGTCCTACACCCTGAAAGTGGCTGGCACTCAAGAACCATCGTTGGTCCTCAAGTGAACCCCTGACCTGGCTGACTACTTAGCGGAAGGCCAACTCAAGCAAAATGGAACTCTAAGTGCATAATTAAACTGAAAATGTCTCAATTATAACTTACCCAAGAAATATCTGGAAATACTTAATAAAACATAAGTAATAGTATCAAGGTTTCAAAATATCAACAAGGATGAAAGACTCCTCAACTTCTAGTTATCTATGAAGCCTCTAATACTAAGATAGATGTCGGGACGAAACCCACGACAACTTAACAAAAGCAGGAAATTAGCATAAAGACCTTCAGAAAGCAGGGAGAATTACCAAAGCTAGCTGGAATGCAAATGGTATCAACGAAGTATCTATTGATGACTGTGAACACATGTATCTGTCTCATAATAAGATGCACAACGAATGACATTAGTACATTGAATGGACGAGCATGTAAGGTAAAACTGAAAGTATAGATAACTAAACTAATAAGGCTGGAAGACATACTACCTCAACTGAACTCCAATATAAGAGTAATAATAAGAGAGGCAATACTTAAAGCTTTAAAACAATAGATATCAACTCAAGATGTATAAAAATACAGTAAGTTATTCTTTACTCTTATTTGGGATATTCTCTAACCGACAACCATCACTATGAGTTATGTGATGATGCATCGTCTCGCCTACACTGTCAGAACTGTTCTATACCTTGTTGGGGGAATAGAACACCTCAACTAAGTAAATCCACTAAACTATGCTTAAAAGCAATATGAAGTTTTCTAAAAAGTATGATCCTTTACCTATGTTGGCTACATAATTTATGAGAAATGTGAGTTGTCTGAACTCATCCCTATATCGGTGCTCAATACTACTCCCAATAATATATAAATTCATGCTCAAATGTATAAAACATAATTCATTCTCAATTTGAGATTACTCAAAAGATCCTCTTAAAATAGGTAATACTCTGAAATATATCTGATCTCATAAACTCAATTAGAAATCAATGTTCTCTCTTTTTAAATGTAAATGTGTTACATTTGGGAATACTTAGTTCCCTTGTACTCTTTTCAATCATGAATACAACTCTTCTCATTTCATATTTACCTTCTCAAGACTTAGTTCAAAACCATTGTTGATTACAAAAGAATTCTCAAAATGACTCTAAAAGACCTCTTAAACTTTCCTCTTAAACTCACTTTGGTGTGGAATGTAAATTAATACATGTAGGATCTCTCAAAGATTAATGGATATTTTAGAAGCTAATACAAAGAAGAGAATGTAGTCATGATTCAAAAGGAACACATTCGGAAAGAAGCATAGAAAGAAAAAGGACCAGGCGACCTTAGCGCACGGGTGGCGCGTCGCTCCAGGTCCTGAACTTCAGAAGTCAGGCCTTGGCGCACTACTGGAGCGTCGCCCCAGGGCCTGAACTAGTGAAGTCAGGCCTTGGCTCTATGGTGGCTCACCGCCCAGGCCCCTACCCTAAAAATTCGATGAATTTTTCTACTCAATTTAGGGTCCTAACTCGTCTAGAATTGGGTGATTTCTTCCAACATTCTTGATTCTAAACCCAACACGAATTCATAGAAACTTCATACAATTCCTTTCAAAAATCATAACTCATAATCAAGATCCTCAATTTAAGAAACTCAAAACTTCTATTGTTAAAGAATGAAACTAAAATCAAGAACTACTCAAGAATCTCTTAACATAATGATTTCATGGACGAATTCATGGATGCATTAGATGTATGGCGTGAGGACGAACAAGTCCAACACTGTGAGAAGCCTTACATACCTGGTAAGAACAATGTTCTTGGTGAAAATAACAAGTATCGAAGAACACTTGAACTTAGCCCTTTTTCTCTTCTTGAAACCTAGCTCTAAATCCCTAAGTGTTTTGGAATGTGAAGAGGTGATTTATAATCTGATTAGACCCTTAATTGGGTCAGGAAAAACGTGCTAAGCTTAGTGGGAAAAAGGAAAGATCAAAATACCCTTTTCTAAAACGATTGAAATATCTTAAATAGAGAGGCTTCTCTCAAACATTCATAATTGTTTACTCCAAGCTCGAAATTGAGCAAACTTGGCGGTGTTGGAAAGATGACTCAAAGATCTTCGATTTGATAGCTCATGGGCCACCTAATTCTTTATGTACTAAAAAATATGGTTGTTTGAAGTTCACCAAAACTTAAAACTGATGGATAACTTGTACAAACCTCTATCTAGCTCTTTCGAAGTCCGAGGTGTTACTAGGATGGTTTAATGAATGATGTAGTTGTGGAGGTTCAGTTGGAGTGGTAGGAGTACTTGTATTCTATATTCTTATCTTTGTGTTTAGGATTTTTTTTGCCGAGTACCGTGTGGTTTGGTATTCACCCCTTGCTTATACAATTGTGTAAGTTACAAGCTCGGATCTTCGTGATACTCCCTCTTCTTGTTCGAGGCTTCCTTTGGAGATTTGTGAGCTAGTTGTTTGTCATCTCAGTAGACCTTCTTACTCATATTTATGATTTTTGTTCTGTTTTATAGACAATATCATTTGAGACTTGTGTTTTTGTTTCAAATCTATTGTAATACATTAGAGGTTTGTGCATGTAACAACCAGATTTTGGGGATTTAGTTAAGTTGACTTGTTATCCGTATTATTATTTGTTATTAAAATTTTAATTATATCTTATTTTCACACTTTATCGTAATGGTTGGGTTTAGGCTGACTTGTCTTGGTGGGATAAGACGAGTGCCATCACATCCATTTTTGGGTCGTTATAGTTCCAGCTAGAGATGGCAATAGGGTGGGTGTGGGCCGGGTTGAGCTTAACCCGCAAGACTTTGAACTTGCCCCGCCTCGCCCAGCATAACAATTTTTTTCATTCTCAACACGGCTCATATAGACTCGCCCCACATAATTTTTTTAATATTTTCTTTTTTAATTAAGTTTGATACTAGAAATAAAATTTTTAAAAAATAATTTATTTTCTCATCAAGTTGTATTAATTTAATAGATAGTGACTTAAGATTCAATTTTATAGAAGTCAATTGGGAAGCATGTAAGAAACCAATTATTTTTATTAAACCATTTTGATTTACTATCTTGAATATTTTTGTAATTTATCTTAATAAATAATGCTCTAACACTCTTACAATATGTAAAAATTTAAAATTATGTTTGAACCCGCATAAAATCGCATTGACCCACAACCCGCCACGCCCCACATTAGTTTTTTAAAAATTCCGCTCCACCCCGCCACACATCCCCCCCCCCCCCCCAACACAGCCTTATTAAAATTGTCCCGCCTCGCATAGCCTTAAATCCACCCACCTCGCCCCATTGCCATCTCTAGTTCCAACAGAAAGGGAAATGAAAAGATGTTATGAAAATTATATTCTCTGATTAAGATTAATTATGATGAGATTAGTTCTACTAAAATTGGGTATAGTGAAATTAGTTATCTTAATATTATTTCTTATTAACTATTTGATTTCTTATATTTAAAATAATATGCTATTGCATAATTTCTAAAATGAAGTTAATTGTTTATAAAAAAAAAAATACACTCCATTGAGTGACCAGAATTTGAAGACTTTGAGTGCATTAATATTATCTTAATTTAGGCGTTAGCGAAAAACATCAATAACAATTAACAATGAAATTGGGCTATAGCTGGATTTGAATCCTAGTCTTGTGGGTGGTTGCTCTGGCTTATATCAGCGGCACAAGCGCACACATACGTTCCAAATGGGTGCACTGTTAAATATATATCCGTTTATATTAGTTTCTCAAGATAGATATACATATATATACATAATTATTTTCCAAAGTTAACAGGTGCATCCCACCTACATGTGGATCCGCCTATGTCATTAGGTTGTTAGGATAGTTGTAATATTAAGAAAAAGTTCTCACATTGGTGGGAAAACCCATCTTTTAGATCTTTTTAAGGCCTAGCCCATTTAGTCTATTTAATAGAGTAAGTCTACTTATACATATTTAATAATGTATATCTAAATGACTTGGACTTGGGCCAGATCTTTAATTAAATCTAAAGATCTATATTTGCATTATTTATTTTGAACAAATTGTTTATTTAATATTTAAATTTTAAATGAAACAAAAACTTTGTATGTTCAGATAGGGAGCAACATAAGTTTTGTCTTTTCAAAAAGAGAGCAACTAAAGGTTGTGATTGTTCATAGAATGAGTGTTTCTTTCATTAAAAGTCATTTATTCATGAAAGAACATGACTCTTGTGAAAAGTCATCTCTGTTCATGAAAGAACATGACTATTATAAAAAATCATCTCTTAAGTTCTATAAATACGAAGAATTCCCAGAAGTAACGGATTTCAATTGCATATATGTTTCATTCGTTGTTGTATCCTGATAGAGAATTATTTGTTATTCCTAAAAGAATATACAAACAATAACTCTTCAAAGATAGTGATCTTTCACGCCTCAAAACTTTTAACTTCTCTATTTTTTTTTTGGTAATAAATTTCTCTGTTATTTTTCTTCTAACAAAGGTTCTTAAAAATAAAAAAACACATATGTTAGAAAGATTGATTTCACAAGAAATATAGTTGTCTAGTCGACCAAAATAAAAATTTAAAAATTTTTAGAACATTACTCTCTAACATCAATGTGCATGCATGTGTCTTTGTCCATTAATTTATCAAAAATTGAAATTAATTTAAACTATAGCTCATATAAAATTACTCCTTAGTTTCATTTTACGTAGCATGTTTGATATTTTTATAAATCCACTTAAAAATGAATAATACATTTCAATATTTAAAAATAATTTAACATCAAACTTTCTATATACATTGATGACAATGCTTTTATAATCGCATGAATCTCACATCATGACTATGATCATAAATTTCAAAATATAATTTCTAAGAAGAAGTTAATTGCTTACTAAAACACCCTCCATCGTAATAGAAATAGGGTTTGAGGGACCTTAGAAGGTTCTTGAAAATAAAAATGACATATGTTAGAAAGATTCAATTCTCAAAAAATATAGTTGTCTAGTCGATCAAAGAAAAGGCTAAAAACATTTAGAAAATGACTCTCTAGAGAAAGAAGAATTGATTTTCTTGATGACTTAAAGAGATCAATGTGCATGCATGTGCCTTTGTCAATTAATCAACCGACGCTTAAAATAATTTTAATTATAAGAATTTGTATCTTTTTTCTATTTTAGTAACCCATTTCTTCATTACATCCAAGGACATATAAAATAAGATAGAAAGGAAAAAAAGAAGCAAAGTCAGATTCAAAATTTGAAACTTATGACCGATGATCCTAATTCATGATATAGATAGAGAATTAGTTGGTGCCCTAATTTTGACGGTTGAGCCAACATTGTATCTTGTTGGTGGAATCCCAACGCCAATTCTATAAACTATTTTAAAAAGATTCACATTATAAATCAAAATTCTCAATACTAGTTATTAGATTTCTGAGAGCCCACATCAAATATGATAGATCCGCCCCTGAAATGATGTTACTAATCTTCAAAATCAATGGACACAATTTTCAAATGTATAACATGGTACATGCAACATAATTTTCTTTGTGTATTATATTACTTGAAAAAAAAAGGAATTAATGATGATGAATAAATTTTATATCTAAACAACAAAAATTTAATGTTGATTCGAGGGGTGGACCCACCCTATGTGAAGGGTTGTCAACCGACATTGTTTCGTTGAAATTTTTTAATATATATATAATATATATCTGAAAAAAAAATATTACTACAAATAATATTAATGACATTGTTGGAACAATTGAGCTTCTTGGCTCGTTGGTATGCATCGCAAATGGAATTGTCATTCTTACCAGCGAGGCTGAGGCAGAACTTGGCTTTTATTTTTGAGGCATTTTCAGAGAAAACTTTAATATAATAGGGATTTGAACCTCTAACCTCCTATTCATAGTCAAATTAGGCTAACATTAATCAATTGCACTAGAAAATTTAGTAATATCATTTAGGAGAGTTATACTACTTTAATTGATTCATGTTTTATTATTACATTTTAAGTAGTTTTTATTAATATAATATCTTTATATCAATTATTTATTATTTATTAAATTTTAGATAGCAATACTGGTTACAAAAAATCATATGTACGCCATTGATTGATTCTATTTAGCCTATGGGTTAACAACAAATTATTTTTAAAAATGAATTAGCCTATCTATTGAGAATGTCAACTTAATTAGTTGAAAATTACTGATAAATATCGAAACTAATTTCATGTTTTCTTGTAATGATCCTTTGATGATTTGAAGGAGTGAGCTACAATCTCCGCCGCCCACCTTCCTTCATGCGCCACACTCCACATTCATGCATCTATGGAAATAATACTAATAAGGGGGCACCTAAATTTCCATTAAATAGACTGCTCTTCAACTAAACCAACTAAAAGTAAGCAAAATTGATAGCAACTAAATCAAATTAAAATCGATAACAAGTAAATTGATTTAATTTTGATTTAAATAATTTAATAATTTATTAAATTAATTTAATTTTAATTTTAATCAATAACTAATTCAAATCGATCTATGAACACCTTTAGGTACCATGATAGGTAGATAATTATTTTAAATTATTAATCAATGGTTAACTCAAATAAATGGCATGTGTAACGAACAATTCAAGAAATTAAATTTGTTATGTATAACTGTTGACAAATGCGGACCAAATTTTTTACAGGGCCAACAATGTGATTTTATTTTTTATATATAATACGTGGTGTCCCATATTTCATGTGACTCAAGACAGAACTCTGCAAAATGCAAAGCTACCCATATATTTCTGTTTTTCATTATGTTATTTCTTAGGCGTAAATCATTTTGATAATTAAATTTGGTGCAATTGAACATAATTATATTATTTTGCATATTTGGTCAGTTATTTAATTACTTGGTTAACAAGTAATTAACTATAATTGACAAGGGTAATTACACTCTCCAATTCACAGGGGAGGCTGTGAATTGTTGGTAACTATATGATGTAATAACAGGCTGATTACTTTTTAATTGCTTCCTTTTATTTCTATTATATTTTTATTTTTATTTTTTTTTATTATTTTAAATTCTTTTGATTCTAATATTTTCTAAAAAGAATTATTTTATATTATTTGTATGTTATTTCCTTCTCATTCTCAACCTTTACTTCATGTGATTTCATGCAATTTTCGTATTATCTAAAAAAAATTCATTAGTATAATTTTGTTAGTATTCTAATTTTCAAATTAAAGTAAAATTCATTGCTGATTAAGGTTATGAACTGTAATGACATGTTCCCGTCGTTGTAGAAAAGCCAATATGGAAAGAATTTGGGCCAGAAACTTTTGAGTAGTGACTTGGAAAATTGTAGCCTAGTCTAGATTTGGATGAAATCTGAGTATGGCGCGGTCTAGGAAAATCTAGTAATGAATAGGGACTATAACTATGAATTTGATCATATGAATGGATAGCCAAAACGTTAAGGAGTCTGTATGGCTTTACAGAATTGAACTCGGGTGAGAAGAACTCCCGAAACTGATCTTAGCGTGAAAGGGTAGTTTTAGAACGTCCCGGGTTGAAGGTGTGTTGTGAAATGGGAGCTTGGAACTCAAAATCCGAGTTTCTGTCTCCATGCAAGTTGTCGGGAAGAATTATTCCCGCCAGTGCGGGGCCGCTATGGCGGGATGTAGTTCGCCGTTGCAGGCCAATCACGAACTTAAGTCAGGAAAAACCCCAATTTCGTTATTTTCTGCAAAACTTCATTCTTAAGAGCTAGGAGACGACCCATGGCAATTTCTTGACAGTTTTCCATGACTTTTAGTGCTAAAGATAAAGATTTTAATCCCCTAATCTGTTTTTCGATCTGTAGAACTTAGATTCTTGGGTAATTATCATTGGGGAAGGGTTTTAGCCTGAAGTTGATGGTGGAAAAAGCCCTAATTGAACATTAGGATCATGGGTTTGGTCTTGGGTTATTAAGTTTGCTATAATCCGGGTAAATTAGGCCTTGCTTATTGATTGTTGCATTAAATTACTTGTTTTAGACCAAGAACAAGCAGAAAGAATCCGGAAAGGGAAGGCTCAAGTGTCTTAGAAGGATTCAAGCTTGGTTTCGAGGTAGGTGATGGTTTGATTTCCTGTTTGTGTGATATATGGCGGTTAATTGCTTCGTGGTATGCATGCATGCATGAATATAAGGAATGTAAACTGAATCTAATGCAAATGAGTATATGTATATGAATAATTACATGACATGAACCCATTACTTGATTGTATGACTATGAGCATTGTTCATTATGGGTGTGACTTGTAATTGCGGTTGTGCTGACTGGATCAAGTGTTACGTTCTAACACATATATTAGATCGGGTGTCACGTTTCGACACATGTATATTGGATCGGATGTCACGTTCTGACACACTAACAGTTTGGGTGTGGGTTCCATGAGAGGACCATTGTGATTATAAATTCATGTCTAATTGTTGTTGATATTGAGAAATGTATGTCGCTCTTGAAATGATAATTGATTTGCGTATTCTGTATATGTATGTTTATTGTGTTGTAGTTGCTTGCCTATGTTTCGCTTACTGGGGTGACAGCTGATCCTACCAGTACACTATGGTTGTGTACTGATACTGCACTTGCTCGTTTTTTGTTGAGTACATGGCATCTTCAGGCGGCTACTGATAGACCTCAGCTAGAGGATCATTGATGGAAGACCAAATTCAAAGGTGAGCCAGCTCTTCTAGGCTGCCATGGATCCTTCCTTGTTTAGTCCATTCTTTTCGGACTCAGACTATTTTAGTTAGACTTTGCTTATGTTAGTTGGGGTTGCACCCCCTTTTCCTTAGATTTGTTGATTTACAAAGTTTTGGTACAATGACTTTCAGGTTCTAGGAGTTGTTTCAGCAATAGTTTGTTTAGTTGCTTTATTGAATCTTCAGAGTTTATGGGAACTCCATATTTCATTAGTCATTTAAACCTACTTCCGTATCTTTAAATGCTTTAGTTCCTTAAAAATGTTTAGTCCGAGTGTAGTAATGGTTCTTCCACCGAAGGGTTAGTATGGATGCCAATCACGACGGTCTGAGTCGTGACATGAACTTACGTTTTCCTTTTCTTTTAATTTAAATAATATTTGTGTATGTTATGTTGAAATTGACATAAAAATATTATGTTAATTTTTTGTTTTGAATTTAAAATATATGTTATATTTTCAATTTAATTTGTTCTAGTATTTTTGACTTGATATTTTACATTGCAAGCTTTTTTTTAGTTAGACTTGATAATTATTTTTGTCAAATATTTTTATAACTTTATGTAATGACCCGGAAAATTATTTTATTTAGTTGATAGCTAATGGGCTGAATTGATAATTTATTTAAGAGCAACTTTCACATATAGCAAATACAAAATTCATATTTGTATGTTATAGCAAAGTTTGCATAATTGCGCTCCATAGCAAACATAAATATGTCTATTTCTCTATACATATACAAAAGAAAACAGTTGTATAATCTGTTTTGGTATACATATACAAATAGATCAATTGTATAAAGTGAGAGAGGCGAGTGAGCGAGCGAGATCTGGGAGAGTGGCGAGCGAGATCTGGGAGAGTGGCGAGCGAGATCTGGGAGAGGGGAGAGAGGGGAACGAAAATATATGTATATATACAACTTTCACGCATTTTATATAATTTACGTTTTTTGTATAAAGTGAGAGAGGCGAGTGAGAGAGCGAGATCTGGGAGAGTGGCAAGTGAAATCTGGGAGAGGGGAGAGAGGGGAACGAAAATATATGTATATATACAATTTTCTCTCGCTTTATACAAACACAAACGCATTTTATATAATTTACATTTTTTGTATAAAGTGAGAGAGGCGAGTGAGAGAGCGAGACCTGGGAGAGTGGCGAGCGAGATCTGGGAGAGGGGAACGAAAATATATGTAAATATACAATTTTCTCTCGCTTTATACAAACACAAACGCACATTATACACTTGCGTTTGTATAAAAAGTGAGAGAGGTGAGGGAGAGAACAAGAGTGGCGAGCGAGATTCATCAGGAGAGAGGTGAAATAGCAACAATTTGTTATGAGGTACAATTAAATCAAACTATATTTATAGCATTTAATTTGAATTAATAGTTTGCTATTATATACAATTTTCTCTTTAAAGCTTATTAGGTCTCTTGGCCCATATATATATTAAAATAAGTAGTAGGGGCTTGTCAGTTTTTAATACTTAATTATTAAGAAAAGAAGAGGGAGGCAGAACCGTTACGGACGAATTATGAAGAAAGCTTCAAACTTCCGGCAGGTAAACAAACAAAAGTACATCTAGTCTTACACTTTTTTATATAGTTAGCTATATATACGTATATGTATATAGAATAAAGGGCATCTTATCAATATTGGGTTTAGAAGTTATTGTCTTTCTATTAATGTTGGCTGTATGTGAGTTATTTAATAGTTTGGAGACAATTTTAATGGGTAGGCATTAATTAATGATTGCAATGTTATTGGGTAATAATGAGTTAATGATTGTGAAGTAGTGTAAGGTGGTGAAATGCAAATAAATGCACTGTTAGGGCGTGGGTTCATTCGTTCCTTTCGTGGTTAAAATTACAAATAGTGTACTTAGCTTCAATTTTGGATTTTATTATCACATTATGATCCAAGTTTGATATATTGAGATATGTAATTAAATATTGGATGTATTATGTTATGAAAACTATTAGAGTTGTAGTGTTTGGAGAAATTATGACTTAATCCTAAACTTGAAACTTGAAAAATATGATAGTTGAAATGTTAATTGACATCAACATTTACGAACTTGATTATAAACTTTAGTGAATTTTTTTATCAAGGCCAAACACATAGTAATGTGGGTGTTGTTAGTTTTGAAATCTTATTGTGAATATGTACTTGAATAGATTGAATTGATTTGGAAGCTCAACTAAAAGGGAAGACTCAAGTCCCGAAGTGATTGTTCGGTTATTTGAGGCAAGTGGATTTCTAAACCCTTGTTAAGTGTATGGAATTCATGTATTTCCTTGTAATATGTGTTTGGGGGTAATGAGACCTGGTGATGGGTTGACTTGTCCATATTAACTAATTATAATGATGAAAAAGGGGTAATAAAAGACAATGTGATTAATTATTGGTGTGTGATGTGTTGAGAATGGTTTGAAAGGCTTGTTGACTCATTGTTGATGTTGTATCACGATTGTGTTGTTGTGAATTGTGTATTATTTATGAAAATAGTCATCTTCTCATTATTTGTGTGAACATGTCATTTGTACTGTTCTAAGACATGATTGTAATAAGTGTTATGTGAATTGAGAAGGAGTAAGAAATTAAAGAGGATGTACCATTTCGAGGGATGTGTCGCGCGCCGCGACGAATACTATATTTTGAGGGACGTATCGCACGCCACGATGGATTCTATTATCGAGAAACGTGTCGCGCGCCGCGACAGATGCATAAACATATATGTTCCCCATGAGTCCTAGACTGAGAGACAACGGGTGTGTATCGTTAGGTCAGACATGCATCACTATACTTGACATAGCATTTCATTGCATTGCACATTTTTATCATTGATGAACTTGATCTTGTGTGTTGTTGATCTTGTGAGTGCCTTTCTGTGGAAGTTGTGATTGATGAATATTGAGTTGTTGTTGTTGAGGATATATAATATGTTAGAGTGTTGTTGTTGAGGATATGTAATCTGTTAGAGTGTTGTTGTTGAGTTGTGTGCTATGTAAACTGTGAACTGTTAGATTGGGCTGGTTTTATGCAGGTTGTAGTAGTGGAGGTTATTATGGGGTGTAAGGAGTACTCATATTTTGTTCCCTTAGCTTGTGTTTAGGAGTTTACTTGTTGGGTACCATGTGGTTTGGTACTCACCACTTGCTTCTACATTTTTTGTAGGTTACTAGCCCGAATCTTCTTGATACTTTCTATTCTCTTCTTGTCCAAGGCTTCCTGTGGAGATTTGTGAGGTAGTTGTTTGTCATCTCATGAGCAGACCTGCTTTCTCCTTATTTATGATCTTGTTCTATTCTAGAAACAATGTCATGCGAGACTTGTATATTCTTTTGATTCAGTTATAATACTTTAGAGGCTTGTACACGTGACAACCAGATTTTGAAAATTTAGTTATGTTGACATATTATCTGTATTAATAATTGAGTATAAAACTTCTATATTTATTTTATTTCCGCATTTTATGACAATGGTTGGGTTTTAGGCAGACTTGTCTTGGTGGGATAAGACGAGTGTCATCACATCCATTTTTGGGTCGTGACACTTTATGACATTATATTTAAAATATTAATTCTTTTGTCGAACATGCATTTCATGATGTTCATAGAAATTTGTACTTTTAGTTTTTATGATAAATTTAATTAAATATACCAAATTGAAAAATATAAATCATTTTTTTTACAATATTAGTTTATATTTTCAAAAGACAATATATATATATATATATATTTTTTTTTTCAATTTAATATCATTTATAAAGACCCTTATTTGTCTAATATAATTTTTTAATTTTAGATAATTAACTTTTATTTTAAAAATTCAATATAACTTTATGATTATACTTGTGCAACCAAACAGTACACTTGTAATTACACTATAATTACGTTGTGGCAAACAAAAAAAAAGCATAATTACTAGACTAATATTACTACCCTAGTAATTACACAAATTCCAATTATCTGTTGGCTTTCCAAATAGACCCCAAGTGTTGGGACAATTTTGATATGGAAAATTTGAAATTGAATTCCAAAAGTTATGAAATAATTTTCGTGAATATATGAAGAAATTTTTTTTCCATTGATGGAGCTTTATGGAAACATAGCAAAGTTACTCCAATGTTATGAAAGTTATTGATTTTCTTTACTTGTAGTTCATTTTTTTGGGTGTATATAATTGATTTGAGTGATAAAGATTAGTATTTTAAAAGGTGTGAGCATAAGATGAGATATTTTATTTGATTCTCTATCTGTTCCTATTTACTTGTTCATTTTTTATTTGGCACACCTATTAAGAAAATAATAATTGACATAGTGAGTTTATCATTTTACCTCTATTAATTGATAGAATTCTAAAATCAATTTACTCATTAAAGAGGTTTTACCTTTTTCAAAAATATTAACTCTCTAAATAAATTGAGGATATAATAGATAAAAAAATATTATTTTTTCTTGATTTGTCAAAAATGACTAGTAAAAAGGGATAAGTAAAAATTTAAAATTGGACAAGTAAAAAGGAACAGAGGGAGTACAAGATAAAACGTAAGCCTCGAGGTTACCAAATGTTGGCTCATTCGTGTATATTATTACTCCAAACGACCTTAATTATCTATGAAAACTTATACGTATACCCTCTGTTAGACCTTCAGCTAGATGGTTTAAGTGGTTCGGGCTTGTGTAACAACTCAACCAGCTAGTGATATTGTTCGCTTTGGGCTTAGGACTGCACGACTTTAAAATGCGACACTAGTTGGTAAGACATGCTTACTTAGCTTATATACTCAACATCTCTTCTGTATTTTGCCAATTTCAGACTTCTAATCTTAAGTTAAAGCATCACATATACCCCTTCTAAGGACTCAACGTCCTCACTGAGGTTTGCCCCATTGTATTGAATTTGCCCATATTCAGTACTGAGGTTTGCCCCGCCTTACCGAGATTTGCCTAAACTCAGTTGAAGTATGGTCCACATCGACAAGGTTGACATAAGAGTGACTCTTATACCATTTGTAATGACTCAATCTGCTAGTGATATTTTCCGCTTTGGGCCTAGGCCCGCATGGCTTAAAACGCGTCACTAGTTAATAAAGTCTGCTTACTTATAATCCAACATCTCTCATGTGTTTTGCCGATGTAGGAATTCTAATCTTAAGTTGGGTGTCACAACTTGGCTAAGGATTTACATGATGAACCTAGCCAAGGCCCAATGACTTCGGTCAAGATTAAGTTCAAGTGAGGAAAACCTTGACATTGGTGTGATAAGGCATGCAAGGTAAGACGTGACTAAGGCATGCAAGACAAAGTGTGACTAAGACATAACAATGGCTGGGCAAATCTAAGACAAAATAAGGTTGTGATTGTATCTTTAAGACCACATTAACATGAGAAGTACCATAACTTACAATACTTTAATTTTTGAATAATTTTTTAGCATAATTTTCTAAATTATAAATAATTGAGCTGATCTATTCTAATTTAACATTCATAATTAGTCAACTTAATCCTCAACGAATGGAATGTATCACATAATTAAACCACAAAAAATTCTACAAAAAATACAAATTTACATATCTCTAACCATGTCATCGGTAATGACATGAAAAAAGATTCTTTTTCTTTTCTACTTACGTCCATTTTTAATTGTCATGATTTCCTCTTTTTTAGAGTCAAACTATAAGAACTTTGACTAACATTTTATAATGTATTTTTTCATCATATTGATATGCAAAAAATTGCAATTTATAGTGTTTTTCGTATAGTTTTTGAATATCTAAATTTTTTTGTTTAAAATATCAAATTAATATAATTTAATTTAACTTTAAAAATTAGTCAAGACTTTTGAAAAGCGCAATATGACAATTAAAAGTGGACAGAGGTAGTACAACACAAACTTAAAGAAGGCCGGGGAGAAAAGTTAAAATAAATAAATAAAAGCTAACCAAAATAGTCTATTTAGTAGCTAGTGATGATATGGATAATTATCCTGAAAATAGCTTCTCTATTTCCATGAAGTAGTGATAAAGTTTGCCTACATTGTATTCTCCTCAAACCCTACATGTGAGATTTCACTGGATATGTTCTTTTTGTTGTTGATGATATGGAGAAATTGCTTGAGTTCTACTTTTTCTCTTCTGCAAAAATCTTTGTAGAGATTTTTTCATTGAAACCTCAGTTTGAGATTGTAATAATGGTGATGGTGGCTCTGAAAGTGACGATAGTGTTTTTGTGTTCTCCTTCATTTCCCTACTTGCAAGATGTATTATTGCTTTAGCCTGTATTATCGAAAAACAAAAATAAATAAATTTAGAAATATAACAAAACTACTCATTAGTTGCATAGAAAAAAATTGGAGGAGCCATATTTACCTATCTACTATCAGAAAAAACTTCATATATCTTGGTTGTACATTTCGGTCCAAATATATTCCTTATGTAATACTTTGGGCTAAATATGTCTCTTATACATTAATATCTTATGTCCCGTTCTTAAGATAGATACATGGAGGGTTGGAATTAATTCGAAGGATCCAAATCATTTTTATCCCAGCCAACACCCAAAATAATTCATAATTCGATCTAAGAGTCTGTTTGGCATTATTGCTAAAAATTGTTTATTTTTAGAAGCACTTTTTTTAATTTTAAAAATAAATAAATTTGTGTTTGAATAATTTATTTGAAAAGTGCTTTTGATAGGCAAATTGTGTTTGACTAATCTTTTAAAAAAAAATGATTTTGAGAGTCAAATAACGAAAAGGGGTAAGTATCATTGTGTTTTTAATATTAAGATTATTTTATAGAGAGAGACTATTGTAAATATCTATTACAAAAAAATTAATTCAAATTTTATTTTAATTAAATTAAAATGTACATATTTAAATTTTCAATCAATATTTTACATAAATAAATAAATAAATAAATTAAATATTAATATAATATTAACATAATGATTTAAATATAATTAAAAATATCAAGCAAAATAAATTTAAAATCATTCCACAATTAAACAACCATATACGAAAAATTCACCACAAAAATAACTAAAGTCCTTCATATTTTTAATCCTACAAAAGTATTGTTGTTACCTTTATTTCTAATTCTGTAAAATAAAACGTAAAATAATATATAAAATATAATGTATAGATAATAATATATAAACATAAAACAAAATAAAAAGTTTATTATTTAAAAAGAAAAAATTAAAATAAAATTCTTGAACGGAACTTAACCAACAACAATGCTCTAAATGAAATTCAAATAACAACAATTAAGTAATGTCAAGAATTTATATCCTCAAACCAATAGAATTTCAGGCACCACATAAATTCAGCTATCAAAAATTTTCAGAATCAAACATACAAAGTTAACTATTTTTTTAAATTTTGCAATTTTTTCTTTTTGATGTTTTGAATTTTCGATTGGCGAAAAAAATGATAACAATAATTATAAAAACGAGTTTTCATTTACTGCGTGCAGCTAATAAGTTGGCATTTTTTTTTACAAACAATTCATTTGCTTTTGTTTGACTTATAAATAGATTTGGGCAAGAAATTATTTTACTGGGTTGTTTTGGGTGTTGACAGGATGAAAATGATTTGGGATTTTAAAATTAATTCTAACCTTTCGTGTGTTTATTCTAAGACTGGGACTCAGATATTAGCCGATAAAGAATATATTTGGTTTAAAGTATAATGAAAAAGACATATTTGAGTTAAAAACATGGAAAAAGTTCAAAAATGCTCTTAACGTATTAAAAATGGTTCAGAAATGTCCTCATTTCATTTATTGGCTCAAAAATGCCCTTAACGTATAGAAATGGTTCAAAAATATCCTTCTTCCACCTATTGGATAAAAAATGTCCTTAATCTATTAGAAATAGTTTAAATTTTCCCTCCTTTTACCTAAAAATATGAATATCAACTAATAAATACTATTTAATATGCCCTTATTTTGTATGATCTTAATATATTTTAATATATTTTGTGCAATCTTAATATAACTAGACGATATGAGGAAAATTCAAGTAAGTTCAACTAACTAGACCTGAGGGAAGTTCAAGTAAAACTTCAACTATAACTACACCAAAAATTCATTTTATGATTTTTTTTAGTATTTTAAATTGTTATTAATATGATTTACTAGTTTATAAATATGTAAAATTTACTTCAAATTAAAAATTATATGTCCGAATTCATACTAAACAGTAGTTGATTTCATACTCGTACACTAAATCAACCCAAAAAAATTAAAACAGAGCAAAACGATACTATGATTTCTACCGAATAAAACCACACATTCAAATTAATAATAGAGTGAGGAAATTAAAGGTGCAAAATATGTATATCTGAACCTCAGTAGCATCAGAAACCACAACTTTTCCATCATAGAATATTGTTAGCTGCTGTTGTTCCTTCTCTTCATCTATGCTTTCTTTATTTCCCCTATAATAAAAATTAAAGGAGAAACAATATTTATCGACTGATCTATCGATTTGAGATTGTCATTTTAAAGCCTATATTAAAAATTGAATTTAGACCATTAATTTTATTGAATCGTCCTTAATCTACACTATATAATATATTTGGCTTGTATATTTTCAAAAAAATGAGTACTTACGTGGAGTCGAAGTATGGGGCAGGAGGAACAAGTCTGAGCTCCAAATTACACTTTCTTCTCATCTTAATAATTCTTCAAACTAATGTACAAAGTAAATTAAGCTAAGAATTAATCTGTACTGAACTTTGGATTAAGAAGAAAATGGACTTTAGATATATATTAGTAATTCGTAGTATCATTTAAATGATAATTGTGGAGTTTAATATAGTATGAAGTTTATTAAACTAGACATTTTAAACACGACTCTCACACTTTAATTTAAAAATGGAATTAAAAAGATGTTAAACAACTTGTAGAGAAAATATGGCCTACCTAAATATTCAAACCACTACTAATTACATGTGATAAATGAGGTTTTATCCTATTTTATTTCCCATGACCGTGATTTGTACACTGCCACCTTTATTCTGGCTAATTTTTGCAATTTTGTTATAGCGTTCCATCATCCATGTGTTTGAGTCGGCTTACGCTACGACAAATGAATGATTTCTACTATATTATATTTAATGATAATAATAAATATAAATATTCATAATCAACACTTTATATAAATATTACTAAAACACTTTAGTGACTCTAGATGGAATAATATTAATTAACTCAATTACCGTTAAAAGAAAAATTTACTGCCACTGATGTCCCTTTTGTTGCAGGATTACTAGATTTTCTTACTTTTTATTTTTTAGTTTGTTGGTTAGTACTTCTTTCATTTTAATTTATATGATGCAAACTATTATGACTATTTAAAAAAAATTATTTATGATCTAAAATAAGTCGTAGAAACTTTCGTGACCATAAATTATTTAAAAAAAAAGTAAAATGAAAAGTTTGATGTTAAATTGGCCTATGAGAGTACTTATTTATATTTGTTTAAGTTCTTTATAGGAAGGACAAGGTTGGCACGTAACCAACCCACCTAATTTCGATATTTTGAAAAATCGTTCATCTTTTAAAGTTCTTTAGAATGGACACAACCACTTTTATACTTTATTGGAAATTATTAGCTCATAGAAATTATTTAGGTATATAAAATTCATTAACAATCATTATACGTACTTCCTAAGGAAGCCTTAAGCTATTTTAATTCATATTCGAGGTACGATATCTGTATTAAAGTTTGATTAATTTAAATTCGTACCATGTAGGCCTCCATTTGACGAAAGCGCTAATATAATTTTTTCATACTCAAAGCTTATAACAAAATCCTACAATTCAGGAAAAAATAACTTCCTCCATTGCACCGCATTCTAATTTAACAGTATAAAAGGATATTAAATCGGCAGATTTTTTCCAAACTATAGAGAAGAGGAAAACGTGGAAAAAAGAATCAAATTAATAATTATATCTTTGCATTTCGTCACGCCTTAATAATTATATATTCGTTTGAGGTAGTTGGTTTGAAATAATTAGAAAAGAAGAACGGAAAGATATGATGAAAATCATATCATAATTAAAATTATTCTGTTTGTCCCAACTTATGTGTCCTTACTCCCTACCATTTAAAGCAATTAATATCAAAGAATGTCACTTTTTTTTATTTAAAAAAAAACTATTATAAAGAGATTAACTTTAATGTTCATACTTTAATATTAATGAAATAGTGTGTACGTACCAAATATTTTTTACTGAGTTTAGATTATAACTTTTAAAAATAAATTTCTGTTTAAATTTCATATATGATTATAACTTTTAATGAAATAGTGTGTAATTACTAATACTTAATATGTTTAGAACTGAATGAATAAATCGAAAAAGGTTAATTATAACCTATTTAATTTGAGTTACAGATTTTTATTACTGATTGCGAATTAATTTGCTAAAGTTCGGAAGTGCTTTCCAGTTAAATGTTAGTTTAGTGGATAAATTAAAGGTGTAACTTGTAAGTGGTCTAGATAAATTGATCCATCATTGTTTTAAAAAAAAAGTCAAAATATATCTTTTGCAACCCAAAAATATCTACGTTTATTTTTAGAAATTAGGTATGAAATAACTCTGTTTGGAAATGAACTCTGTCGAACTCCATAAAAAAAAGAAAAAGAAAAGCATTGGAATGACAACTATGGATAGTTGTGATCACTTGCTTCATGTACTTGACGTTCCTATTCAATTTGTGGGGAAGACCATTGTTCATATTCAATTTTGGTATGATATTTTCAAAGTTAATATTTTTAAGTATTTTATTCGTTAAATAGTTCAAAATTACATGTTATGCAAATTTAATTTGAATGATCGATAATTGTCCTTATTTTTTAAAAGATTAGGATTTTTATCAATTAATTTTGTTATATTCGTTACATTTGTTCAAGAAATAGATTGAAATACAAATAAATAATTGTATACGCAGATATTTAATTTGCATATGATTTTGGGAACATGATTTTGATAACTAACGATTTTGTAGAGAAAATGATTTTAAATTGCCTATAAAAGCCTTTACTTGGTCCCAAAGAAAGAGGATGGTGGATAATTTTTTTAGATTTTGGGGGATAAAATTTTCAGATTTTTTCGCAATGAATAATATCTTTCAGGTCGTGGAAACTTACCTGCGCAAAGCGGCTGCCGGCGTGGGAACACTTCACGTCCAGGTAACAATGCTTTAATTAATGCAATTGTGAATATGCATAGAGGCTATAATTTAGTTATTTATTATTCATATTATTATAATTACAATATTGATGGTGATTGGTGAACCAGAAAGAAGAGAAATTGAATTGTAAAATAAGAAGGGGACTTGTATAATGTGATAACATTTTTTTTAACTTGGGGAAAGAAATATTTATGTCTATTATGGGTATCACTGGACAATGATTGTGGATAATCATTGGACAGTGATTAGGATCGTATGATGTAATTTTGAATTAGGTTTGACATTTGTTAATTTTGTTTTCTCATAGTTTTACAGATATACTAACTTGATCGTGAGTTCTATTTATTATTATTGTCATTTTAAAACTTCTTATAATTATCATATTATGATTCAAGTTTTGACATATCGAGATATGTAATTAAGTAGTGGGTGTATTGTATATGAAGATCATTAAATTTATGTTATTTGGAGATATTGAGACTAAACCCTAGGCTTGAAACTTGGAAAATATGAGAGTTGACATATTAATTGATCTCAAAATTAGAAACTTGATTGTATATTTGAGTGAGTTTTTGAGTCTAGACTAGACATAGTAATGTGGGTGTTGTTAGTCTTGAAATCTTATTGTGGTCATTTATTTGAATAGATTGTATTGATTTGGAAGTCCAGCAAAAAGGAAAGATTAAAGTGCCGGAGTGATTGTTCGATTATTTGAGGCAGGTCGATTTCTAAATTCTTGTTAAGTTCATAGAATCGTGTATTTCCTTGTGGTATGTGCTGGGGAGAAATGGGAATTGGTGACGGGTTGACTTGTCCATATCAAATAATTCTAATGATAAAAAAGAGGTAATAAAAGGCAATGTGATTAATTATTGGTTTGTGACATGTTGTGAATGGTTTGAAAGACTTATTAATTCATTGTTGATGTTGTATCACGATTGTGTTGTTGTGAAAATGGTCATCTCCTCATTATTTGTGTGAACATGTCATTTGCGTTGGCTCTGAGACATGGTTGTGGTAAGTGTTATGTGATAAAAGGATGTACCATTTCGAGGGACATGTCACGCGCCGCAATGGATACTATATATCGAGGGACGTATCGCGCGCCGCGATGGATGCATGAACAAATATGTTCCCCATGGGTCCCGGATTGTAAGACAATGGTTGTGTATCATTAGGTCTGATATGCATCATTATACTTGACATTGCATTTCATTGCATTGCACATCTTTATCATTGGTGAACTTGATCTTGTGTGTTGCTGATATTGTGAGTGCCTTACTGTGGAACTTGTGATTGATGAATATTGAGTTTGTTGTTGAGGATATATAATTGTTAGAGTGTTGTTGTTGAGCTGGGTGCTTTGTAAATCGTGAACTGTTAGGTTGGGTTGGTTTTATACAGGTTGTAGTTGAGGAGGTTCGGTTGGGGTGGTAAGAAGTACCCGTATTCTATTCCCTTAGCTTGTGTTTAGGAGTTTACTTGATGAGTACTTTGTGGTTTGGTACTCACCCCTTGCTTCTATATTTTTGTAGGTTACTAGCCCGTACCTTTGTGATATTTTCTCTTCTCCTTGTCCGAGGCGTTGTGGAGGTTTGTGAGGTAGCTTCTTTTCATTTCAGCGGACCTTCTTTCTCCTTAATTATGATCTTGTTCTATTCTAGCAACAATGTTATTTGTGACTTGTATTTTCTTTCAATTTTGTTATAACACATTAGAGGCTTGTGCACGTGACAACCAGGTTTTGGGGTATTTTTAAGTTGATTATAAATTTTCGTATTTTATCGTAATGGCTGAGTTTTAGGCTGACTTCTCTTGGTGGGATAAGACGAGTGCCATCACGTCCATTTTTGGGTCGTGATAAAATGGTATCACAACCATAAGTTCGTAGGTCTCACCTGTATACAAACCGAGTCTAAGTAGAGTCTCGAGGATCGGTACGGAGATGTCTGTACTTATCTTTGAGAGGCTATAGTGACTTTTAAGAAAAAAATTTACTTCTTGAATCTCTGTCGTGCATTCTTTGTCATTATGGTTCTTATCACTTTATTACATTCACTCTCATTTATGTGAGGACTCGTGCGTAGTTCCTCATGTGAGTAGTTGGCGTGTCGTGTATTAGGTGGATGCTAGATTCTGTATTAAGGTGGAAGTGATAGACTTATGAAAAGGATGTGTGATCATATTCGAAAGGGTTGAGTAAGGTGATGACTTGACGATGCATTTTGAGGATATTCGAATGATGAGTTTGAACAATGGTTTGAGGGACTTCATGAGCGTGTTATCTTTTTTAGGTTAGTTACCCCATTAGCGGGAATAGTACTTTTGTGGTATAGGCAATATAGAGTGGTTCGACAATTAGAAGTGGAATAATTAAAGGGATGACTAGATAATGAACATTGGATAATACCGTTAGTAAAGTTGTCATAATACGTATGGGTGCTTAGCGAATG
Organism: Solanum stenotomum; assembly: GCF_019186545.1. Taxonomy (NCBI): domain Eukaryota; kingdom Viridiplantae; phylum Streptophyta; class Magnoliopsida; order Solanales; family Solanaceae; genus Solanum; species Solanum stenotomum. The sequence goes on along the minus strand of NC_064291.1, from coordinate 12,204,196 downwards.
ATGAGAATGATGTTACGTCAATTGAGGTCAGATTCTCTACTACAATTTTATATATTGAGTGTATACCAAAGAGGGCCATGCTACGACTACTATAACAATACCGATGCTTACTTGGTTAGATTTATGGAGTATGTTACTTATGCTATTGATTTAATCTACGAAAGAATGCATATCTTTGGGGTTAAAGACGAAACAAATTTGGTAACGTGTTACAACTATTTAACGGGTAGAAATATGCAAGATATTCGGGTACAATCTTCTTGATAGGTATGATGTGTTCTAGTGGTGGATCTAACAGACTTTCACAGTGTGGTACTAGTGATATATGAAAATGGACACGTCGATTGTCAAGTGTGAATACTAGCTACTTAAGGAGTTATCAATTGTATCACATGCTCATATAATAAGATTTGATGTTGCATTCATATTTGAGAAACCAACTAGTTTGTTACTATGAACTAATGGGTTAAACATTATTTATAAGAAATCTTTTAGTGGTGGATCTTTGGGTACAAAATTAATGCATTCAGGTTGTGAAGTGTATCCCAGAGATTTTAAATGAGTGGTGATTTTATCGTAAGCTCCATGAAAGTGGATCGTTATTAGGATGACAAACTTATGGGTGAAGGAAGTCCCAACGAGTATACTTGCGTGAAGGTAATTGATAATTTTAGTAAGAAAGCATGTATAAAATTGAGATAGTCCTTTGGTTTTAATTGGTATAACTGGGTTTGAGGTGTCATGTCGATGATAAGGTTGAATTCGTGGTGATGTCAAAGGCTGACTGAGCATAATGGTAATAAGAGTTCGTGATGGATTGTGATTAGGATGCAACTATATTATTAAGATTGTTGGTTAAATGGATTTTGTATGGTAATGATGACTTGCGAGTATCTAATGTTGTGATTTTCTACTATTTGGTGAGTAGCATGGTTGTATGAAAAGTTTTAGGAATTTTAGGAGATGCTGGGACACTGCGCAAATAGAATTGAAAAGAGCTAGAGTCATAATGATTTTTTTTTTAGTGGAATGTAGTGTAGCCTTCGGAAGGAGGTGCGAGCAAATATTATTTACTCTGATTGCAAGGGCTAAATATATGTATTTAAAGGTTTGAGAATTGGATCCAGAGACAAGTGGTTCTATCTGTTTTTATATGGTTATGGTGATAGTGTTACATGTAGTTCATATCAGTTAAAAGTTGTTTGATAAGATTTGAGAAAGAAGCCTACATGCGTTCAACGTGAGTTGTGATGATAAGTTCTTTTGTGGTTTTGAGTTTGATAATGAGTATGATTGAATTTGTAGTGGAGGATATGATAAGGTCGATGTAGAGGTGTTAATGAAAAGCTAAGATACAAGAATTCATAAAAATCTTCAATGTATGAGCTAATGTTGATAGATAATGGAATTGGGCTACATAGTTGAAATTAGTATTCAAATTTTTCGTTGCGAATCTACGTTTGTGGTAGTATTTTTTGTTAGGGTATTAATTTGTAAGATAAGAAATGATTGATTGCATCGATATTGAGCATTTGGAAGGACTTATGCATGATTTGGATCATAAAATTTGTTACTTTTGATTGTTAAAGGATTTGAGGAAGGGTTTCCCTCAAAGTTTTGATTTAGAGTGTGATGTAAAATGTCATGGGTTGTTGGCCAAAGAATAAGACTGGTAAGTGAGTTAGCAAAAAGAACAAAATTTTGGTGTATTAAAGGGTTCAAGGTATTTGAAATTTGCGTCATCGAAAGAATTTAAGAAAGCTAAAGGAATAAGTCATCTCGTATAGATTTTTGGTTTGAAGTTGAAAGGTTGTAGGGATTTTCGCCTTTGAGTTCAGAATTGATTATGCAAGGTGGACTGATTCGGTACAAACTGTCTAAGGGTTTATCAATGACTTTAATGAAGATTGAGTTTTGATTTGGGTGACAAACAATGATGTGTGAAAGATTCTACATGGTTATGGCTGGCCAAATTGTTCAAATTATGGTATGTGACTTATAGATGCGCAACAATATGGACCTACAGTTATACATGGTTATTGGGAATTTTTAGGGAATTGAAACTACTCTTTTAAATGGAACTACACAGACTGTTGTGATGCATTACATAGATACGTGATGGTAAATAAAGATTATGTGCTCATAGTATATAGAATAATTGGGGTGACCAAAGATTTCTCTAAGTGTTGGCATGAGGTATGTGATGGTTTGGAATGATAGTTAAATCTGTGGAAGTTGTGTGGAGTTGACTTGAAGTGTGATTTAATAGTTTTATCTCAATGGAAAGGTACTATCGTATTTGAAATTAGTGCTATCAGTCTTGTGTGGGACTCGTACTTGTCATGGAGTTCTAAAATAGAAAGAGAGGTAGCCATAGTTTGAACATGTATTTGATAAGAAGACTTTGATACTAATGACGGTTTGAGAGTAAGGTAAGTGGCTGGTGTGGTTAGGATGTTTGTTAGTATTAAGAATGGTGGCATTATTACAATACTGTGAGAGTATGTGGGGTTTGATAAATCGAGTATGTGTAAGATTGTAATGGGGATCAGACTGGTTGATTTTGAGTGGCAAAAAATTTCGGGATGTACTCAGAATAATGGAAATATGTGATATGGGCACTATGGAAGAAATATCTAGTGTTATTCAACCTTGGTTCCGTATATTCTTATGTTGACCACCTACTTCGTTTCAGACATGATTTGGAGTATGATTCATTGTGTATGTCCACGTGTGTTTCTACATCTATGGGTGAATCCATAGTGGTGGATCGGATGTACCGATCCTCTTATGTCCTGTTGATAGGGTAGGATCCTTGGGCAGCCTTGGTCATTTCAGTTATGATAGATTTGGTGTTGTTTGGGATAGTTAAAGTACACCACTAGTTCTACATGCACGACCTTGCTTATGAGAACTTATAGAAGAGCTTCCGTGAATAGTTACAGTTATCTGACAGTGTTGTTAAAGGTTCTGCATCCTAGAGTGTACCGCTTGTTGAGTGTTTACTTAATCATTTCCTTCTTTGGGTTAGATAAGTTTGAGTCTCCCTTGATGAGTTTTCGATGTCTAAAGATCATATTTTTATAACTTAAGTTTGTGGAATGATTGTGTTGTGAGAAGGAATCTTGATAAGATTGGTGATGGTTTGTGCATTATGAGTGTATGGTGGTTGGTTAAAGTTCACTTCTGGTTGTAGCCGGTATCAATTCAGAATGTTATCCTTGTTATGTGAGAAAACATTCATCATGGTGGTTGTGTTATGGTCCAATGGGTTTCTGTTTAGATTGGGTTCATGGGTTAGTCTGTGCCTTGATAATCACCCCTGATTTGTAGATATATCAAATTTTGATTCGAAAGTTCAGTTCTTAGTAGTTGTTCTTGACGAAATGATTTTAAAGAGGAGCTCACATAGAGAGATGAACACCGACTGGTAGTTCATAACTTAGACTTTTGGTAACGCCGGTTATTCTTCCTTCTTCTTCCTTATGTTCGAGGATGAACATGGTTTTTAGTGGTGAATAATGTAATGACCCGGAAAATCATTTTTGAAATTGTTTGAGCTATTTGTTAATTACGATTATTTAGTTGACGGTCGATTTTAAATAATTAATTTTAGTTGATGGCTAATGGGCTAAGTACATCATTTATTTAAGACCCTCCATTATTTGGCCCATGTGTGAAAATAAAATAATGTGAGTTAGCACCTTATAATTACTTTGAGAAAAAGAAAAAGAAAAGGGTCGTGGAAACTTACCTGCGCAAAGCGGCTGCCGGCGTGGGAACACTTCACGTCCAGGTAACAATGCTTTAATTTATGCAATTGTGAATCTGCATAGAGGCTATAATTTAGTTATTTGTTATTCATATTATTATAATTACTATATTGATGGTGATTGGTGAACCAGAAAGAAGAGAAATTGAATTGTAAAATAAGAAGGGGACTTGTATAATGTGATAACGTTTTTTTTTTTTTAACTTGGGGAAAGAAATATTTATGGCTATTATGGGTATCACTGGACAATGATTGTGGATAATAATTGGACAGTGATTTGGATCATATGATGTAATTTGAATTAGGTTTGACATTTGTTAATTTTGTTTTCTCATAGTTTTACAGATATACTAACTTGAAATGTGGGTTTCTATTTATTATTATTGTCATTTTTAAACTTATTATAATTATCATATTATGATTCAAGTTTTGATATATCGAGATATGTAACTAAGTAGTGGGTGTATTGTAGTATATGAAGATAATTAAATTTATGTTATTTTGAGATATAGAGACTAAACCCTAGGCTTGAAATTTGAAGAATATGAGAGTTGACATATTAATTAACCTCAAAATTAGGAACTTGAGTGGGTTTTTGAGTCTAGACTAGACATAGTAATGTGGGTGTTGTTAGTCTTGAAATCTTATTGTGGTCATTTATTTGAATAGATTTTATTGATTTGGAAGTCCAGCAAAAAGGGAAGATTCAAGTCCTGGAGTGATTGTTCGATTATTTGAGGCAGCTGGATTTCTAAATTATTGTTAAGTGCATAGAATCGTATATATCCTTGTGGTATGTGCTGGGGAGTAATGGGAATTGGCGATGAGTTGACTTGTCCATATTGAATAATTCTAATGATGAAAAGGGGTAATAAAAGGCCGTGTGATTAATTATTGATGTGTGATGTGTTGAGAGTGGTTTAGAAAGGCTTATTAATTCATTGTTGATGTTGTATCATGATTGTGTTGTTGTGAATTGTGCATTGTTCTGAAAATGGTCATCTCCTCATTATTTGTGTGAACATGTCATTTGTGTTGGCTCTGAGACATGGTTGTGGTAAGTGTTATGTGATAAGAGGATGTACCATTTCGAGGGATGTGTCCCGCTCTGCGACACATACTATATATCGAGGGACGTATCACGTGCCGTGATGGATACTATATATCGAGGGACGTATCGCGCGCCGCGATGGATGTATGAACAACTATGTTCCCCATGGGTCCTGGACTGTGAGACATCGGGTGTGTATCATAAGGTCAGACATGCATCATTATACTTGACATTGCATTTTATTGCATTGCACATCTTTATCATTAATGAACATGATCTTGTGTGTTGCTGATATTGTGAGTTCCTTACTGTGGAACTTGTGATTGATGAATAATAAGTTTGTTGTTGAGGATATGTAATTGTTAGAGTGTTGTTGTTGAGCTGGGTGGTTTGTAAACTGTGAACTGTTACATTGGCTGGTTTTATGTGGGTTGTAGTTGTGGAAGTTCGGTTGGGGTGGTAAGGAGTACCAGTATTCTATTCCCTTAGCTTGTGTTTAGGAGTTTACTTGATGAGTACCGTGTGGTTTGGTACTCACCCCTTGCTTCTATAGTTTTGTGGGTTACTAGCTTGGACCTTTGTGATATTTTCTTTTCTCCTTGTCCGAGGCTTCTTGTGGAGGTTTGTGAGGTAGTTGCTTGTCATTTCAGCAGACTTTCTTTCTCCTTAATTATGATCTTGTTCTATTCTAGCAACAATATCATTTGAGACTTGTATTTTCTTTCAATTTTGTTATAACACATTAGAGGCTTGTTCACGTGACAACCAAGTTTTGGGGTATTTTTAAGTTGATTATAAATTTCCTCATTTTATTGTAATGGCTGAGTTTTAGGCTGACTTGTGTTGGTGGGGTAAGATGAGTGCCATCACGCCCATATTTGGGTCATGACACCAACAAACCAAAACGACTAGAAAACCACACCTAAACCAAACCCTATTGCCAGTTTCACCCACCCAACCATCAAGTAGTGATTTATAGTTTACTCTTGGTTTAAACCATAAAGATTAATTCAAAATATATTGAAGAAATCATAAACTATCGTGGGAGATACCATTAACCAGCATAAGCCATGTGAGCTATGACATGGAGTTCAGTGTACTGCTCCCATATCGAAAAGAGAGTGTTTAACTTGTCAAGGTAAGAACCATGTTCTTAAGCTTAGGTGCATCCACTAGCTAGTGACAATTAAGACTATGTCCTATGGGAGCATGTAGTTATGGAACAAAGGGATTGCTACTAAAGAACTCTGCCTTTACTAACAGATGTACCTCCATCCCGTAGTCCACTCGGTGCTAAGTAAACTTACAACGGAAACATGCATAATCATATCATATTCATACTTCTTGAAATGCTAAGAATCTAATAATACCAAATCAATCATAAACTTCATATCATAAGAATAGCTCCTTAAAACCATGATTTCATACCATACTCATAAGAGACACTTATCTAAAACATCTAAATTATGATCATCTTTTCATAATAAGAATTACTTCAATGGGAAGCATTCAATTTCATAAAACATGCTTGATACTTGGGAGAGTTGGCAAAATAGCCACTTTCAAGACTTAATTGGACATTAAGGCACAAGTCTTGAAAAAATTTGTGGTATACCCATTATTTATGACATCACCCATGTGACCTATTTGCAACATACAAAAGTAACTTCTATGTTTTAATATATTCACTTTGGTCCTCCCTTCTTTTCCAACAAACACGGAATAAAATGTGTATTTTCATTTATTATAATTATATTTGAAAAAGAAAAACTCTCCAACAAGAAATCAAAAGCAGCTCATTTTTGTGCTGATTTTGCCAATTCTGGCGAATTTTTCGGCCATATTATCCATTTCACAGGTAAAATCTTCATCATACTACTCATTGCTTTCATTTTATAAAATAATAATAAAAAAATATTGTTCAAGAAGCCACTCAAAAAAGGTCCCGTTTTCACCTACTTTTTCCAATTTTGAGAACTTTTTCGGCGAAATATTCCTCCTCACAACTGGAAATTTCCATTTTTGCTCATTGCCTCCATTTTTATTTCATATATTTTTATTTTTTTTGTAAAAAAAAAATTCCACTGGTTTTACTAGCTTGAAAATCTTTCAAATTCCCACTCAATACCTCATTAGTAGATAGATAGTCGTAGTATAGAGGTCCTACAAATACATTTCTTCATTCCAGTGCTAGAAGAGCACTGGTTACACCCAATTTAATTTATTGACATTTTGTTTGCAGACTTTCATACGAGTCATTAGTCAGTCATCGATCTGATATAGACCGACATCGTAATATAGGATCGATCAATTTGGTCTATAATGACAGTAGGTGAAGTAATTATTGTTGGTGGTGATTATATGAGTGTGTGAAAGGAGATTGCCAAATGTTGGAATCGAAAATCATCTAGTAAGTTGATAGTGGTCATTCCCTTTCATCGCAATGATTCATGCACAACATGGTTCAAAGCGTGATTGAGAGCGGACAATTGGCTTGCGAGCTAAGCGACGTTGTGATTAGCTATCTGATAAATGGAAATAAAAATACATCTCACATTCATAAAAAATGACAGACAAGTGTTCCTATACATGTTGAATGTCGTTGTCAATAGCTCTAAGACTATATTGAGTATAAATATCGTCGCGAGGTCTCTAGTACCTTCGTCACCACACCCTACAGTCAATGACAACGATTTAGTTGAAGATGAAAGTTTCGGTGATCATTCAATGAATATGAATGTTCATCCTAATGGAATCGAAAGATCCTGAATGTTTCAAGAAAAGCAACGAGAGTGTGGATCGTTCGATTTATGTACTACATACTATATAATGTATTGAAAGCTTCTTTCTTTTGCTCTTTTTTGCCCAAGTTGGTGTCAATATTATGTTAAATATGTAGTCGCATACAAATGAATAAAACCAATTTAAGTTTCCTACATATTGTTGTCATTTTATTATTTTTGAATTTTGCAATTCTTTTAGCAATACATATATTGTCATATAAAATGAATCTGGTCAAACATTGATTAGATTAATTTATACTAAACAAATTAAATGATCTACATAGTCTAAGCTTGACTGAGATCATTATCCATACTAGATAATCTATATAATTAATGAATTTCAGTGTATGGATTAATGCAATTATAAAAAAAATATGAGTATATAATAAAAAATGTAAATAACTAAATATATTATATTATATTATTTTATTGAGGACCATCGATCGAGTGCACTCTAAATTCTAGAATACACACATTGTCAATAGTAAATCGAATGAATTTTTATCATTTACTATCATATGGTGAAAAAGGGAAATAATTAATTAACTAAACAATAAATTATTATAATTTACACAATTAAATGAGCTTAAACAAGACATGAGATCATGTAAGAGTCCATGTAGATTTGGGACGACAATTAGAGATGTGTGAGGATGAGTAGTAGTTATACAATCAACATCCTAAGAGTAATATTGACCAAACACAAGTATGTTGTAAGGTGTAACACCTCGGTATTCGAAAGAGCTAAACTTAGAAAGAGCTAAATTGGAAATAGCCAAATCTGAAAATTTGCAAGTTATGCATAACTTATGAGTTTCGGATCAACTTCAAACGATCATAACTTTTTGTATAGGATGAGTTAGGTGGCCCATAAGATATCAAATGAAAGGTCTTGGAATCATCTTTCCAACTCCATCTAGTTTGCTAAATTTTGAGCTTATATAAGGGAGATATGCCCGCTTGAAGTCAAGCTATCCAGTTAAGGAAAGTTACCCAAAAATATGAGGGGTATTTTGGTCTTTTCCTTACTCCATCAACTTAAAAGGAATTATGATAATATTTAGGGGTCTAAACTGATTTGTTTCAGTTTTTACAATTCTAATTCACGCTTAGGCTTTTAGAAAAGAGTTCAAGAAAAGACAATAGGAGAAAAGTGGGAAGATTCAAGGCGTTCATCAAAATTTCTTGAGGATCAAATGTTGTTTCGCCAAGGTTTTGATCCCTAAGAGGTATGTGAGTTCTCATAGTGTTGGGTTCATTCACCCACATGCCAATCATGCTATTTTAAATGCAATTTCGTTCTCAAAGTTGAAGGATTTGAGTTCTTGATGAGTTTTCACAAAATTCCATTCGTAATCTTGATTGTCGGGGTTTTGATGAGTTCTTGAGATGTAAGTTATTGATTTTAGGGTTGTTTTGAGTAGATTATCATGTACTTATGTTGGGTATTCAAATCTAAGTGAATGGGAAAGAAACCATTCGATTCTAGGAGAATTAGGATCAGAAAATGAGAAAGAAAATTCTTCGAGGTTTCTTGGGGTGAGGGCTGGCGCGCCTCCCTATTAGTGCGCCAAAAACTTTCCTCTGTAGTTCAAGGGCTGGCGCCCTACGCCACTGAGTGCACTAGGGTTGCCTGCCCCGACCTGTTCTCAGTTCTTTGCTCCGTCTGAGTTCTTTCAAAGGGTACCTTTATTCCCCTTCGATTCTAACTACTCTAAACTACTTCTAAAAATATAGAAATCATTCATAACATGAATCATAACCTTGAAGTCATAATTCAAATTCAAGGTTGAGTTAAAAGTCATGTCTTGAGAGTTCTTTCGAGTTTTTTGAGAAGTCTTTTACAAACATTTTTTAAAACTTGTTTTAGGACTTGAGCATTTGAGTTGAGGAAGAGTAGAGTAGAATTCATTTTATTTAAAATGATATATGGGAACTAAGTATTCTCAAAAGTAAATGTTTTTACAGTTAAGATGAGCGGAAACATTGATTTCCAAAAGAGTTCATGAGCAATTTTGAGTACTATCTCTTTTTAGAGAAACCTTTTGAGTAATAATCTCAAAGTTGAGGATGAGGAAATGTTTTCTTTAAAACATATGAGCTAAGTTATATTTTGGGAGTAGTATTGAGCATCGATATGGGGGAGAGTTCTAACAACTCACATCCCCCATAAACCATGTAGCCAATGTGGGTAGAAAGGGTCATACTTTTTAGATGATTCCTTATTGCTTTTTAGCATAAACTAGTGGATCCACTTAATTGAGGTGTTCTATACCTCGACAAGGTATAGGACAGATCTGGAAGTGTGGCTGAGACGTTGTATCATCACATAACTCATAGTGATGGTTGTCGGTTAGAGAATCTCCCAAAAAAAGTTTATTTTGTATTTTTTCATACAAACTGAGTTATATTGTATTTCCCAATACACTGAGTTGTTATTCACTGTTCTGAAACCTTTTCTTTATATTGCATTATTGTTATTGATTTATATTGAATTGGGTTGAGGTTGAGTTGAGTTGAGATGAGGTAAGTTATTTTCTTCTAATCTAGTTTAAGCTTATGTCATGTTTTAGATTTCCCCTCACATGCTCTCACATTCAGTGTACTGACGCCATTTGACCTACATAATTTTATGATGCAGATACAAGTAACCAGGATCATCAACCATCGCTTAGTTGATCCAGTTGAGTTCCAGAGTTGTTTGGTGAGCCTCCTTGCTTCCGGAGGATACCTTCTTTATTTTTAGTTATTTCAATTGTTAGGATGATCGGGGGTCTTGTCCTAACATCCCTCATAGTATTAGAGGCTTCATAGATAGATATACAGTAGTTTATGAGTCTTTTCATTTTCAGTTGGTTATGTTGAGACTTGAGTTGCCTCTTTGGCTAGTTGAATGCTTTATTTCTAAAATATTCTGAGTATTTCTTTGAGACATTGAGTAAAGTGAGCTTTTGAGTTCATCTTAATTATATGTAAGTCTTCCTCTAAGAGTTGAGCTAGGCCAAGGGTTCTCTTGGGGCCAACAATGGTTCTCGAGTGCCCGATCGTGCCAAGGGTGAAGGCTCGGGGGGTGACATAAGGATTTCATTGTTCAACCACAATTCATCCTCATACATCTTTGATTACTATACCCAATTTGTGCAGTTCTTATATGATCATATTACTTGTTTAAACTTATTTAATTATATTGATTTCAATAATTTAATTTTTATTAATTAATTATTCTATTTTTAAAATTCTACTACTGTCTATAAATATGTATCATAATCTAGTAAGCTTTTATGGATGATTGTCTTAATATAGGCTAGACTATACTTAGTTTGGTCCTCGTCTTGTTAAATTCTAGGCTAGTCTAAGACCTTCATCCATAATAAACTTACTAGGTTAGGATACATATGTATAGACCATAACTAGTCGGATTTTAAAGAAAGAACAATTAATTAATAACAATAAATAATTATTAAAATTTACACAATTAAGTGAGTTTAAACAAGTCATATATATGATCATATAAGAGTGCACATAAATTAGGGACAATAATGAAAGATGTATGAAGATGAGTTATGGTTGAACAAATGAAATCCTCATAAAACATACTTGTACTTTGATAAACATTACTTTGAAGATGTTGATTGTATAATCACTACTCACCCTCGTACATCTCTAATCTAATCACCGTCCCCAATTTACGTAGACTCTTATATAAACATATGATTTGTTTAAGCTTATTTAATTGTGTAAATTTCAATAATTTATTTTCTTATTAATAATTTTTTTGATAATATGCTAGTAAGAGCTATAAACTCATACAATATATTAATTGCAAAGCATGTAGTCTAGAATTTACAATGGATTCAGTTGATGATCCTCAATATAATATACTTTATTTAATTATTTATGTTTTTTCTATAAACTAATATTTTTTTGACCATTACACCAACCCGCATAAACCTTACAAATAAAAGAGTGTCGATCTATACGATTCATCATCTATAAACCACACAAGAAATAATTAGCTATATTTATGATATAAGAGTAGTGTACAAAACTAACACAATTTAAATATTCACTTTTTAAAATGATAATAAAGTATAAGTAAAATCATATTCAATGGTAACATCTGATTTTTTTAATATAAAAAGGAAGGCAATCCTTGTTTTAACTCCCTCATTATTTTGACTTCATTTCTTGTTCAAAGAAACAGGCTCACACAAATCTCTATCATTAGAAGTGTCCAATACGATTTTCTGTGTAGTAAAACTAACATGATCATAAGCATGTTTTGTACATGTAATATTAATGTGACCATTCAAATCTTTGTCGCGTCCTCGATCTCTATTAATGAAGTGAGGACAACCACACCTTTCAACTCCACTTTCAAAGTATTAATGAACATGCTATTAACTTCATTCATATATGACTTAAATGTTTTCATGTAGGTCTGCTTCATCTCACGAACAATAGGGGTAAGGTATAGGTGCACAATCTACAAAAATATATGTAGAAATTACATGATATTTACTAATTTAAAAATATTATTATATAACAACAAATATAGTTGTATCTTTGTACTGTTCCTTATATACTTAAATGAGTTGCCTTTTCTCTAATATTGTCGCTCGTCAGCGTATGTCATCTTAATAAATAAGAAATGGGTAAAAAAAATCCATTGACTTTCCAACATATTTTCCAAGATGAGGAAAAGCCTCATATATCCAAACGAACAATTATAAAAGAATGTCTTACTGTATAAATAGGTAAGAGTCTAAACTCAATAGACTTTTGCTCAATTAGAGTTTTTCTAAAGTCCAGATAAATTGTATCCTTGCTTTTACATAAATCTTTGTTGGAAAATAACCTAAATCATTCATACACGTAAATAGGTCATACAACTCCTTGCTTTTACATAAATCTTTGTTGGAAAATAACCTAAATCATTCATACACGTAAATAGGTCATACAACTCAACAAAGATATCTCTTGCACAAATTGGCAAGGATAGAGGATCATCAACTCCATCTCCACTATCTCTTATGTTCTCATCTTCACCACCATCGGAACTTTTTCCTTAATTCTTCCTTTCGCTAGATTCAACATTTTTACTCTTCTAGGCACTATTGTCCTCATATCTTTCAATCTCGATCATGCTTTTCATTTTCGACTCTGATTCGATAATTTTTTTCAGCTTTGCGTTTCCTATTTCTATAAGCAGTAGAAGCAGATCCTTTAATGATTTTTGTACCTTTTGCCATACTTTACAATCAATAAAAAATAATAATTTGTAGTGGTTAATCTATCGATCACTAGTCTATTAACAGAAATAGAGAAGTTTTTTTAATTAAATATGCAAAACAAACAACATTGCTTTTAGAAAGGGAGAATACAAAGATAAACAAAAACATCATTAAAATCTATCAAAATACAAAAATAAATAAATAATCAAAATCAACAGATAATGTAAACATAAAAACTCAAAATAAAATAAAATTCTAGCCATTATCCTAAGTAAAATGCAATTAAAGATGTGAAATCAAGAACTTGAACTAAAGACATATCAAATCTTGACCAATTTAATCAAGAACAATATATTTTTTGAAAAAATCTAAAATTCACTACACTAAGATGCAACAAAAGAATATAGTAAATGGAGCTAAAATTGTTCAGAAAACAAGACTAAACTTACCTGAGCATAAGATGATGAAGATTGTGCCATGGGGAAGAAGATTGGAGAAGAAAAATGTTTCTACTCCTTGAGAATTCAAGAAAATAAGGAAGAAGAGAGGTTGAGGAGAAAGAAAAAAAAAGAGTGAATTATTTAATAAATATAAAAAGGGACTTTGTTGTATTTTTATAAACTTATATTTTATCTTTAAGTTTTAAAAATGCCAAAGACACCCATGACCCCACAACCCAACCCCACTTTTTTACTTTTTCTTAACGTAGCCCTAGAATATAAATCAAAAATAAATTAAGTGGGTATTGGCTAAAGTAGGTTTTGAAAGTGGGCACAATACCAAACTATCTCTTGAAACTTTATCTAAAAGCATCCTTGATTCATAAATTCTTCAATTCATAATGCATGCATATCTTCAAAGCTTAGTTCATAATCATAAAATATTCATATAAAATAGGTTCATGTAAGAATCGTGGATAATATGTAATTATGATGAAATCATGCATAATAAGATCAATTATGAAGAATAAACTCAATTACGATTGAATTCATACATAAATCATTAAACCCTAGAATTTGGGTGAGAATTCATAAAGAGAATTTTGGGTTTCTTTGGGACTCAATGGATGAAAAAGGAATACATTGATAAACTTCCCAAATACTTCGATGAACCTTAGCCTTGAACTTGAAAGAGGAGACTTGAATGTGAAGAATCCTAGAAATTACTTTGGGAGAATTCTTGGGAAAGAAGACTTGAGAGCTTAGAAGTTTGGGAGAGAATGGAAAGGATTTGAAGCATAAAATAAGTTATAGGGCATAGGAATAGACTAGAAACAACGTAGTTTAGGTATTAAAAGGGTAGAAAAAGATCCAAATAATCTTGAATAAAAACTCTCGAAATGGCTCTACGACACTATGTACGATCCGTACTTGCTTTTACAGACTGTACTAGTGATCTGTAGACCAAGTAATGGAAACCAACTTCTCTGAACTCCAACTACGAACACCCATCTACGACCCGTCATTCCTTCCATAGGCCATAGACCCTCTTATACATCCCAAAGTCCAGAAATCCTTCCAAGTTCAGAAATCAAACCAAGAAAGCCCATGTATGGACTGTAATTCCTTTTACATATCATACTAGTTAGTCATGTACCATCTTACTAAAAGTTCAACTTCTTGATTATAAGCCACGAACTAGGGAATATGAACCATACTACTTTGTAAGACCCGTACATCCACTCATGGATCCCAGACATTCAATTTTCACCATGTCTGGAACTCCATCAATGAGCCTCACCTATGGCCCGTAGAGTGTTTCACGACCTGTCCTGGTTGTCATGCCCCTATCTTATACTTGGGCATGACCGGTACTCGAGAACCATTGCTCGCTGATGAATCCGAGATTTGAGCTCATTTAGGGCTTTGTTTATATAGATTTAGTGTCCTCAAATGCTTAATTTGTGCCATAAAGTGATGTTAAATCCTTGATTTTCAGATATATGGATTAAGGAATGAAGCAAGGACATTAACATGCAAAAAGTAATAAAACAATCTGAAGAATTGAAGAAAGGCAAGCTCAGTGATCGCCAAGAGCATTTGGCGAATGGCCGAATGGCTAGTTCTACTGCCTAAAGTTCCAGTGTGCCAGCCTTAAGGGAAGAAACCAAGTCGGCGACAAAAAGGAGCAATCGATGCATCGCCGAGGAGTTTTGCGATGTCAAGATAGATCGCCCAAAGTTACAGACCTTGAGGATGCTGAATGCCAAGGCGATGGAAGAGGTCAAAGGGTGGCTCACCGAGTGGTTCGGCGAGCCCGACTTACTTCACCAAATGGCCATTCGTAGCTTATTTTTGGTGACTATAAATTAGATTTTGAACATTTAGTTTAGTATCTTGATACATTTTGGAAAAGATGATTATTGCTTAGAACTTTCTCCTCTACAATTTTTCATAGTTTTGAAGAATTTGAGAAGTTCAATTTGGAGAATTTGGAAGTGGGTTTCGAAGATTCGATAAATTGACGCATTGAAAAGACTAAATCACTTTTATCCAGTTGATGGATAATCGATTCAATAATGGTTTTTACCTTTTTATGATGTTTAGCTAAAACCCAATTATTGGGGTGTGATCATGTGATTATGGGCTGAATTAGTTTATGGGTATTGCTAATTACTAGTTTAAATGCTATTTTGAAGTGAGTTTAATCATTAATTATGGGTTAATTTATTAGTTGTAGTTGCAAATACAGTTCTATATTTGTGTTTTTGTCTTGCTCGAGATAGGGGTTTTAGAACTAAGATTATTGATTAATGATTTGTGGGTATTGAGTTGATCTAGATTTAGCTCGAGAAAGTGAATCCTAAACCCAATCCCACCCATCTAGCTCGAAAGAGTGGATGAATTAAGGTGTGGACTGTTCTTCATTGTCATGCTTGTTAATGTTCGAAAGAAATCACCTGATTCAGGGTAGTTGTTCGAGAGAAAACTATCTCCCTTATAGTCTAGCCTACTCACTTATATTTGGCTATTTACTAGTAGTTGCAATTACCTATATGCCTATATTTGCCTATAATCGATCACATCCCGAGAATCCTTCTCCCCATTGTTATTTCATTATCGTTTGATTGTGTTGTAGTTGATAATTACAAACCAAAACCCCCATTTGACATTCGTATCACCCTTTTTGACTTGATATATCTTTTTTCGATAATATATATTTATATAGCTAGTTAGATCACATTCGTACATCCTAATTGAATTTGAACACGTACCACTCCCTGTGGGGTTCAACCCCACCTCAGTTGTTGGGTTTTATATTGCTTAACGACCATCAACACCTATAATTAGATGAGGTATGCATGAAACGTTAATCATTCACCCCAAGCGAACCCTTGGCCTGGCTCAATACTTAGCGGAAGACTTACTCAACATAGAATAAACTCAAAAGATAAACTTTACTCAACTGTCTCAAAAGTAAACTCACAATATTTTAGAAATAAAACATTTACTAGCCAAAGAGGCAACTCAACTCTAGATCATTAACATCTGAATATGAAAAGACTCATGAACTACTCTCTATCTATCTATGAAGCCTCTACTAACTGAGATGGACGTTGGGACAAGACCCACATTATCCTGATAACAAAACTGAAATGATAAAACATAAATGAGGGATCCTTCAAAAGAAGATGCTTACCAAACAAATTTGGAAGTTAAATGAATCAACGAAGTGCTGGTTGATGATCCTGGTTACCTGTATCTGCATCATGAAATGATACAGGCAAATGACGTCAGCACATTGAATGTACGAGCATGTGAGGGGAAATCTAAAACATGACATAAGCTTGAAATGGAACTAAAGAAAAGACATACCACATCTCAACTCAACGCAACCTCAACTCATTTCAATATAAAAGCAATAAAAATAATGCGATATAAAGAAAAGCTTTAAAACAGTAGATAAAAACTCAATGTCTTGAAAAATACAATACAACTCAGTTTGTATATAAAAATACAAAATAAACTCTGTTTGGGAGATTCTCTAGCCGACAACCATCACTATTAGATATATGATGGTACGCCATCTCGCCCACGCTGCCAGAACTATCCTATACCTTGCCGGGGTATAGACCTCCTCAACGTTGGCTACATGGTTTATGGGGGATGTGAGTTGTTTGAACTCTCCCTCGTATCGATGCTCAATTCTACTCCCAAAATATAACTTAACTCATATTTTAAAAAAAATATTTCCTCATCCTAAACTTTAAGATTATTACTCAAAAAGTTTCTCTTAAAAGAGAAAGTACTCAAAACTCCTCATGAACTCTTTTGGAAATTGGTGTTTTCTCTCTTGTTAAATGTCAAAACATTTACTCTTGGGAATACTTAGTTCCCATATATTCATTTTAAAAAAAAATGAAACACAACTCTACTCTTCCTCAAACTCAAGTACTCAAGTCTTAAAACAAGTTTAAAGATTATAAAAGACTTCTCAAAAAGACTCGAAAGAACTTTCAAGACTTTACTCTTAACTCTACCTTGAATTTGAATTATGGATTCAAGGTTTGTGATTCATGTTATGAGTGGTTCCTTGATGTTTAACGAAGATTTTGAGTGTGAATATCAAGTAGAAAACATAGGTACGATTCGAGGGAACATACACGAAAAGAATGGCGGAAGGGTAGGGGACCTGGAAACCCTGGCACACTGAGTGGCATGGGGTGCCAGCTCCTAAACTACAATAGGTGGGTTGGGGCGCACTGAGTGGCGCGGTTCCCCACCCCTTTTCCCAGAAATTTTTATGAATTTTCTCACTTCAATTTTATGTCTAACTCCTCTAGAATCGAACGATTCCCCTCAAACTCTTATGAATTCCTAGACCTAACCTAATTACAATGAAATCCACTCTAAATTACTCAATAACAACACCCAAACACAATATCCTCATCGCAAGAACCCAACGAAACCTCATACTTAAAGAATAGATCACAAACTTCAAGAAACTCATCAAGAACTCAAATTTATCAACCATTATGGATGTATTCAAATATGTAAATCACGATTGGCGTGTGGGTGAATGAACTCCACACTATGAAAACTTACATAACTCTATTTGGTGAAATCCCCTTAAAAATATCCCGAATCTTGACGAACTCCTTGAACTTTTCTCCTTTTGTCCTCTTATTGAACTCCTCTCAATACCCTAAGCATATTTGGGATGATGAAAACTGACCCAAATAAGGTTTGACCCTAAAATATTACCATAATTCGTTTTAAGTTGATGGGATAAGGAAAATACAAAACTACCCCTCATTAATTCGGATAACTTTTCTTAACTAGATAGGCTAACTTTAAACAGACATATCTCCCTCATACGAGCTTGAAATTTAGCAAATTTGGTGGCATTGGAAAGAGGATTCCAATACCTTTCATTTGATGTCTTCTGGGCCACCTAACTCATCATGTACTGAAAGTTACGGTCATTTGAAATTGACCCAAAATTCACAACTTAAGCATAACTTGTAAAATTTTAGATTTGGCTCTTTCCAAATTAGTTCTTTCTAAATTTAGCTCTTTCAAATACCGAGGTTGTAACACTTCAGATTTGAGAAAATAAAAAAAATGCAGCTTTCCAGGACCTAGTGCAAGAACCGCGGAAGCCACAAACGGTCTGTGGTCGGACACACGGTCCGTAGGTGGGGTCTGTCATTGGGCACCAAATGTTTATGGCCTCTGACCCCACCCACGGTCGACTAGGAAGGTCCGTTGTTGGACCTACGGACCGTAAGTGAGGGTCAGCAGCCAATTGGAGGGAAATGGCGGTTGGGTCAACTTCAAGCGCTTATATCTTTTAGAACAAAACAAACTAGGTGGTCCTTGACCTATTAAATGAAAGATAATTGAATCCTCTTTCCAATGTCACCGAGTTTTCTAAAATTCCATCTCGGAGTAATATGTTATGCTCGTTTTAGTGATTGTTGGTAGGTCAAATGACGTCCCATCAGTCCTGTAGTAGGTGGCACTCGTCAAATTTAATGCAGAGTTGTTTTGGTCCTTTCCCCAATGCGTTAGGCACCTAAACTACATAATTTAATGCCTAAACTATGTTGTTTTACTCAGTTTAAGCCTAATAACTTAGTAAGACATACCAGAACCTTTATTCACCAAAAACCATCCAAACTTAAAGCAAAAAGGAGAAGAATGAGGCGCCACTTCCCCAAGATCAACCAGAAGGTTTGCTTCAAGTTTCATCCCCAAAATCAAAGGATTTCTCCGTAGATTTCGTCACTAGGTATGTGGGATTTCACTAGTGAGTTCCTTTCATCTACTAGGTCTCTAGAAAGTAGTCAGTTCTTTGATTCTCCATATCTTGTCTAGACCTAGCATTTCTAAAACCTTGGATATTTACTATATTTAGCTATTGTAGTATCCTAAATCAAAATAACACGTTTCTTGGATAGTTCATTTAGTTCCTTGTATGAAACTCAGAACCCTATTTGTGTAGATTCTCTAGTTCATGAAATACACTTACTAGGTCAGTTAAACTGATAACATTCTCCAGATTTAAATTGTTATATTATTAGTATATAAATGTTGCATTCTCAGATTACATGTAAGTATTTTGAGCTATTCAGTAATTCACCATTTCAGTTACGTTTGTGTCATATACATATTCAGTTGAAAGTAGACTTAGCACCAAGTTGGACTAAGGTTCAGCGTACCCTCATAGTCCTAGAACTACGTGCCCTCATAGGAGTATAAGTCCCCTCTGTTGGGCATCAGATTCAGCGATCACGCCAGTCATGACTTTATACCCCCAGACAAGGTATATTGGGTCCTCTCGGTGGGGCGTATAAATCAGATTCCACATTTCGCTCATGTAGTTTTATGTCGGTTAATAGTAGCTCCCATAGTCAGACTCTCAGTGTATTTGACTAGGTTTTCAGTATATACTTCGGCATTAAGTTCAACATGTTATTTTCATGATTAGTACTTGGTCATTGCAACTCATATATATATATATATATATATGTTCAACTTAATATCTATATCTTGCATGCTCAGTACTTTCTAAGTACTGATGCATACTCTGCACTACATCCTTTCATGATGTAGGTGCAGGTACTCAACATTCGGATCACGCTTAGATCGATTCTTGGTCCGACTTCAGCAGCTTCAGTGGTGAGTCCTTATACTTCGAGGACAATAGACATGCTTTTCAGTTTAGTCTTTTATTCAATTTTAAGTTTTGTTAGAGTTAGCTGGGGGCATGTCCCAACAACTAAACTCAGTGAGAGGCTTTTCAGACATAGTAGTAGAATCAACTTGATTTGTTAAGCGATTGTTTAAGTTATGGCTAAACTCTTAGTATGTTTTATATGTTCAGACTAGTTGGGTTTTTCCCCACTTTCAGTTATCCATTGCTTAGCTTTCGCATAGTTCATGTCTTATTTAGTTATTCTCAGTATGCTTGATATATGCCAGACATAGGGCTAGCTTGGGGTCACTCGTCATCATAGGTTCTGTGTTACGTTAAGGGGGTAATCTTAGGGCTTGAAAAACTTAGTATTAGAGCATTAGGTTCAAGAGTTCTAGGATGTCTGAAAGCCTCACTAAGTAGAGTCTCTTTCATGGGTGTGAAGTGCACCACATTTATGAGAGGGAGGCTACAGAGTGTTTTAAAAAAAACTTCACTTTCTTTGTTATTATTATCATGTGGGAGTATGATCCAACTTATCCTTTCTAACCCGTTATTATGTGTGTCAGATCATGCCTCCTCGTAGAGCTAACATATGGAATGCTAATGCACGCAATTCTAACGTAGTTCCTCTAGTCTCGAACTATGAGTGTAGCCAATCAGAACAATCAGCAGGCCATAGTTCCTGTAAACACTAATGGTGGATCAACTATACCTAGGGTTTGAAACTTTGTTCGGATGAATCTGCCAGAATTTCTAGGGTCAAAGGTTGGTGAGGACCCACAAAACTTTATTGATGAGGTTGAGAAGATTCTTGGAGTAATGCAAGTGACTGTTATTGATAATGTTGAGTTAGTATCCTATTAACTTAAGGATGTGCCTCATATCTGGTTCACTTAGTGGAAAGACAACAGGGGTGCAAATGCAACACTTGTGACTTCGAATCATTTCACTGGAGCTTTTCTGGACAGGTTCTTCCCAAAGGAGTTGAGAGAAGCTAAGGCACAAGAGTTTATGAACTTGAAGCAGGGTTCAATGTCGGTCAAAGATTATAGGCTGAAGATTACCCTGCTCTCCAGGAATTCTCCACAGATGGTTGACTATTCAAGGCACAAATAAGTAAGTTCTATTTGGGGTATCTGATCTGGTGAAGACTGAGTGTAGGAATGTTATGTTGTTAGGGGATATGGATATCTCCAGACTCATGACTCATGACTCATGCTTAGCAGGTTGAGGGAGATAACTTTAGGGAAATGGCTAGGGACAACAAGAAGTCTAGAAAAGGGAATTATGAATATTCTCAGTAGAAGTCGAGTGGTGGGAATCGCTCATAGTTTCAGTAGAGGTCTACAACCCCAGCACCTTTATTAGCTAGTTCTCCATCCTCCAAGTTTGGACAGGATCAGAAAGGTAGGGAACTAGGATTTATGTCTCAGGGGAGTGCTTCAAGTAACAGGACCTTTCCAACTTGTCCAAAGTGTGGTAAGAACCATCCAAGCGAGTGTCTTACATGAAAGGAATGGTGCTTTGGGTGTGGTTAGTCTGGTCATAGGTTGAAGGATTGCCTTTCTACCAGACAGAGGCAATGAGGTAACAACAATAGGGCTTATTCTATAGCTCCCACAGCACCAGCAGGTCACCCAACGCAGTAAGGTGCTTCATCTAGTATAGGTGGCGGTTAGCGCCAGAACACGCTGTATGCTCTCCAAGCTCCCCCAAGACTAGGAAGATTCTCCTGATGTGGTCACTGGTACGTTAAGAGTCTTTCATTTAGATGTTTATGCATTGTTAGATACATGGGATACATTGTCTTTTGTAATTCCCTATATAGTAGTAAACTTCGGTGTCAGTCCAGAAACTCTCTCAGAACCTTTCTTAGTCTTTACTCCAGTTGGTGACCCAGTTATAGATAGATAGGTATACATAAATTGCCCTGTAACAGTCTCTCAGAAAGTCACCTCAGCAGATTTTGTAGAGTTAGAAATGGTATATTTTTATATTATTCTAGGCATGGATTGGTTACATTTCTGTTATTCCTCAGTCGATTGTAAAACTAGAATCGTCCGGTTTCAATTTCCAAATGATCCAGTCTTAGAATAGAAGGGTAGTAGGTCATTGCCTATGGGTCAATTCATCTCTTACCTTAAGGCCAGAAAAATGATTTCCAAAGGGTTTACTTATAATCTTGTTCGAGTTAAGGATTCAAACTCTGAAACCCCAACTTTTGGGTCAGTCCCAGTAGTAAATGAGTTTCCAAAAGTGTTTTGAGAAGATCTTGCTAGAGTTCCTCCCGAAAGGGAAATCAACTTCAGAATAGATCTCCTTCCAGACACCCAACCCATTTTGATTTCTCCTTACATAATGGCTCCACCCGAGCTAAAGGAATTGAAAGAGCAGTTGAAAGACTTTCTAGATAAGGGCTTGATCAGACTTAGTATCTTTCCATGGGGTGTTCTAGTGTTGTTCGTGAAAAAGAAAGATGGTTCTCTCAGAATGTGCATTGACTATCATTAGTTGAACAAACTCACCATTAAGAATAAGTATCCCATCCCCAGGATGATGACTTGTTCGACCAACTTCAGGGTGCTGGTTTATTTTGTAAGATAGACCTCAGATCTGGCTATCATCAGCTCAGAGTCAGAGATAGTGACATTCTGAAGATAGCCTTCAGGACTCGGTATGGTCACTATGAATTTGTAGTTACGTTTTTTGGACTGACAAATGCTCCTGCAACTTTCATGGACTTAATGAACATGGTGTTCAAACAGTATTTGGATTTGTTTGTCATCATCTTTATCGATGATATCCTCATTTATTCTCGGAGTGAGCAGGAGAATGCGACTCATTTGAGAGTTGTTCTGCAAACTCTCAAAGATCGCCAGTTATTCGCTAAGTTCAACAAATATGAATTCTTGTTACAGTCGGTCGCGTTCCTTGGTCATGTGGTATCTAGCGAAGGGATCCAAGTGGATTCTCAGAAAATTGAGGCAGTGAAACACTGGCCCAGACCCATCTCTCCAACAGATATCAGAAATTTCATGGGTTTGGCCGATTATTATAGGAAATTTGTTGAAGGATTTTCATCCATAAATTCCCCATTGACCAAGTTGACTCTGAAGAAGGTCAAATTTCAGTGGTTAATGAGTGTGAGAAAAGTATCTCAGAACTGAAGACTATGTTCATGACAACCCCTATTTTGACACTACCAGATGGTTTAGACGACTATGAGATTTATTGTGATGCTTCCAGGGTCGGCCTAGGTTGTGTGTTGATGCAACGAGGTAAGGTCATAGCTTATGCTTATAGATAACATAAGGTTCATGAGAAGAGCTACCTGACTCATGACCTCGAGCTTGTAGCTGTAGTATTTGGCCTAAAGATTTGGAGACATTACTTGTATGGTGTTCATGCTGATGTGTTCATAGATCATAAAAGCCTCCAGTATGTGTTCACCCATAAAGAGTTGAATCTTCATCAGAGGAGATGGCTTGAATTCCTCAATGACTATGACATGAATGTGCTTTACCATCTTGGTAAGGCCAATGTAGTGGCTGATGTTCTCAGCAGACTGTCTATGGGTAGTGTAGCACATGTTGAGGAAGAAAAGAAAGAGTTAGCCAAAGATGTTCACAGGCTTGTTTGCTTAGGAGTTTGCTTTACGGACACATCAGATGGTGGTGTGATAGTTCAGAATGGGTCAGAATCATCATTGGTTGCGGAGGTTAAGGAAAAACAAGATAGTGAACCTATATTTCTTCAGTTGAAGGGTGTAGTTCATCAGTTGAAAGTTGAGGTTTTCTCCCAATGGGGAGATGGTGTGCTTCGTTACTAGGGTCGCTTATATATTCCTAATGAGGGTGAGTTGATGAAGCAGATCCTTATAGAAGCTCATAACTCCAGGTATTCCATTCATCCAGGTGCCACTAAGATGTATCGTGATCTACATGAAGTCTTTTGGTGAAATGCAATGAAGAGAGACATCACAGACTTTGTGGGTAAGTGTCGTAACTGTTAACAGGTGAAGGTAGAACATCATAAACTAGGACGTATGACTCAAGAGATTAACATTCCTACATGGAAGAGGGAAGTGATAAACATGGACTTCATTATGGGTTTACCTAGTACTCGCAGACAACATGACTCCATTTGGGTGATAGTGGACAGAGTCACTAAGTCCGCTCACTTCTTGCCTGTCAAGACTACAGATTTAGCAGAGGACTACGCCAAATTCTACATCAATGAGATATTCATGTTTCATGGGGTTACCTTGTTTATCATCACAGATAGAGGTCCTCAGTTTACCTCTCATTTCTGGAATTATTTTAGAAAGGTCTTAGTACTCTGGTAAATCTTAGTACAACATTTCATCCACAGACGGATGGTCAGGTAGAACGTACCGTTCAGACATTAGAGGATATGTTGAGAGCTGTGTGATCGATTTCAAGGGTATTTGGGATGATCACTTACCTCTCATATAGTTCGCCTATAATAATAGCTTCTATTCCAGTATTCAGATTGCCCTATATGAGGTACTATATGGGCGTAGATGCAGATCCCTGATTGGTTGGTTTAAAGTAGGTGAAGCAGCCTTGATGGGCCATATTCTGTTCATGAGGCTATGAAGAAAGTTTAGCTCATTAGAGATAGACTAAAGACAACCCATAGTCGTTAGAAGTCCTATGCAAATGTGAGGAGAAGGGACTTAGAGTTTGAAATCTATGATTGGGTTTTCCTGAAGGTGTCACCTATGAAAGGGGTGATGAGATTTGGCAAGAAAGGGAAGCTCAGTCTTAGATATGTAAGTCCGTACAGAATCTTGAAAAGGTTGGTAATATGGCTTATGAGTTAGAGTTGCCAGCAAAACTAGCAACGACTCATCCAGTCTTTCACATTTCCTTGTTGAAGAAGAGTCTTTCACATTTCCTTGTTGAAGAAGTGTGTGGGTGATCCGGCATCAATAGTACCATTAGAGAGTGTGGTTGTGAAAGATAGTCATACCTATGAAAAAGTGCCAGTTGAAATTCTTGACCTTTAGGTTCATAGGTTGAGAAATAAGAAAGTTGCTTCAGTAAAAGTTTTGTGGATGAGTCGGTCAGTAGAAGGAGCTACTTGGGAAGAAGAAGCAGCCATGTTTGCTAAGTACCTTTGTCACGACCCGAGTCTACACCCTGGAAGCGACATGGCGTACTTGACCCCGTAGGGGTCTCATACAAGCCTCATAGCATATTCATTGCATAAGATACTTAGAAATAGTGTGGATTTTAAAACTTCTCTTTGATAAGTCCAATAATCGAAAACATTCATTTAAAAGCAAGTGGAAGTTTATCGTCTCATATGGCCATCTAAACAACATACTTGAAACAAAATAGGGTCACGACCCTTTACAATCGAAGTCTTAACAATAGTCTATTACATGAAAAGAAAGGAAACATCAACTACTTGTCCTCGATTTATGAGGACATACCAAAAGTCTTGGGGAACTCAAATCCAAGCTTCACTAGAGAAAACCACTCAAATGCCGGAACCTACACTTGTAGTAAAACATGAAGAAGAATGGGTTAGCACAATTAAGTACTAAGTATGACAGCCATGCAAAAACATGCTTAAAACAGACATTTTATTTGAAAGTCATGATATATACCATTTTGAGAAAACTTCGTGAACATAAGCATAAGAGGCATAATACAAGACATAATCAACATACGAATCCTTTCACCATATTAGAACATAATCAACATATAAACCTTTACCCTCACATTTAGCCTTCACCTCAAGTAACCCTCAAGCTATACTTTGTGCAATGTATGAATAGCGTCCCATACCACTATCCACACCAAGTACCACCTTAAGGTCACCAAAGTGAACTTACCATTCCACCTTTCCATCCTTACACAATACTCATACATAAGAGACATAAACATTACACAAGTTATATAAACACATAAGGACCATCATCTAAGACAACTCTAAGTCATAATTGTGCAATGTGCAAGTAGCATCCCATACTACTACTCACACTAAGTTCTCCTTTGAAGTCACCATAGGCAAGGCACATTCATACTCAATAAGTCATAACAAGGAAGTAACTCATAATACAATCCAAGAATAACATGCATCATCTTATTCAAGCATATAAGTCAACATTATTCATTAGCTTCATTACATGAAGAGCACCTTCATTCATTAGACATTAAGTCAACAATCTCATTAACATCATCATAAGAGCACATTCATTACACTTAACATTATAAAGGAACACACCACAACCTCTCTCAAAGCCTACTTGTGCAATGCATAGATGGCGTCCCATACCACCACCCACACTAAGTAGTGCATTCTTAAGAATCCATAGTTCATTAACATTCTTTTTGGGGTAAGCCTTAACCGACATAGACTATGTGAGCAACTCATGGAATCCCGGTGTCACCCTCATCGGATAAAGGGATTCCTACTTGCCTAAGGTAGGACCATTATTTTATACCTTAGGTGGATCCACTATCTAGACCTATATGGGCACATAGTTATGGGATAGGGAGATTGCTACTAGATACCCCGCCTCAACTAACGTATGGGCATCCATCTTAAGAGATTACTACTAGAAATCCCGCCTCATCTCACGTGAGAGCTTCCATCTCATATCACTATCCACTCGATGCATAGCATTATTCCCCATAGAGTACTTAACATTCATTACATTCGTTCATTATGGAATAAGAGATTGTTACTAGATACCCCACCTCAACTCATGTGAGGACATCCATCCTAAACCCAACATTCATTCATTGGAAAGCTCATAGATTCAAAGATGATAATAGCCTTTCACCTAGGAATCCCCATATTGTGAGAAAGTCCTTTCACAACATGTAGTTATCATTCGTTACAATACAATTGAGAATAGCCTTTCAATAAGTACTTCATCATTAACATAATATAGAACTTCATGCATTATTCATTCATGAGTGTGTGTATGTGAGAATCACCTTTCACATATAGCCTCATCATTCATAGTTGTTAATTGAGAAATAACATTCAATCATAACACAATTGCATTCTAACCATGATCATTATACATTCATTGAAATCACACACATATACTTTACATCATGATCATACATATATCCTTCATATATAGAGGTACAAGGAAGATATCCATCAATTCAATACCACAATATACATAGTAAGTAAAGACATCCACCTTTCAAGTGGATCAATAGATCAAGCACAATTCTACTTCAATATTGATTTTGATCATAACTTTCCGTTCAAGGGTCATGGATCACATTCACCCACACACCTTAGATCAATACAATTTGGTAAGAGCAATAAAATAATTTCAACATTCTATATCCATATACAAATAAACAACCCACATACTTCATAATCAATCAACTCCCAATCACAAATCACAACTTCGGAATTTGGGGGAAAACATGGGTTCTAGGAAGAAATCAACTTAATTTATCTTTAAATCCTCAACTCATCCATAAATCAATGCAATAAAGCCTTTGGAAATCATTTAGAATCGAACCCATGCATAGATTGAAAACTAGGGTTTTTGGGTAAACTTTGAAGACTTGAAATCAACTTTGAAATTGGCTCCTTGAAAGAAACTAAGTCAAGGATGAAGACTAACATACCTTTAATGGAAGAAATACACGAAAATCCCTTGAAAAACTTGAAGTCTTGACCTTGGAAGCTTGAAGTCTTCACCTCCAATGGAGGTTTCTAGAGAGAGAACTTTTGGAGGGGAGGGGAGGTTTGTATTTTGGGTTTTGAAATAATGAAGTCTAAAATATGTTTTAATACTTTAAAAACACTTAAAATACCTTAAATAACTAATTAAAACCGTCCCCCAACCAAACTAGACTTAGGGTGAATTTACCAAACCACCCCCACATTGGCCGAACCTTGACAACTTTTGCAAGGGTGAACCACGACCACCAAACCACGGACCGTGGTCTGGGTCACGCCCCACCTAGTCAAGCGTGGTTTGGGGTTGCAGCTTGACAATGTGGCACTTGACCTACGTATCAAGACCATGAGTCGTGGTTTGACCTACGGGGCGTGGTCTTTCTCCGTAGGTCACCACACTTTTGGCAACAATCTCATTTTGGGGCAGCCTTGGGGTTAGGCTTAGGTCTTCCTGAAGGACCCCTAGGGTGGTCCTTGGGGAGTTGTACCTTGACGTCTAACCCTTAAACCCCTCAACCATAGCTCGGCACAACATTAAACCACTTCAAACCTCACAACAAACTTAAAGACACACTAGTTAGGCTCTAGTTTCACTTATTCGTTTTATGGGTCATTACAACCTTCATTTCTTTCCTTCCGATTCTGTTTCAGCTTTAGGTAATAGTTCCTCTCCAGTCTCTCAGTTTACTCATGCGTAAATTCAGTCTTAGTATATTATTCCTTCAGTTGTTCTTGCATTTTAGCATATTTGCATGTTCTTGGAACTCATTTCAGTTAGATATCAATTTCTAGTACTTAGTGGTAGGGATTGCAGCTCCTTCCCTCCATACTCAGTTTGCTTAGACTTCACTCGAGGACAAATGTTCCCGAGGAGGAGATATTGTAACACCTTGGATTTGAGAAAATAGAAAAAATGCAACTTTCCAGGACATGATGCAAGAACCACGGATGCCACAAATAATCCATGGTCTGACACACGGTTTGTAGGTGGGGTCCATCGTTAGGCACCAAATGTTTATGGTCTTTGACCCCACCCATGGTTGACCAGGATGGTCCGTGGTTGGACCTACGGATCGTAGGTCTGACCGTAGGTGAGGGCCAACAACAATTGAAGGGAAATGGCAGTTGGGTCAACTTCAAACAGCCATATATTTTTGCACAAAATGAATTAGGTGGCCCATGACTTATCAAATGAGTGATAATTGAATCCTCTTTCCAACGCCACTGAGTTTTCTAAAATCATGTCTCAGAGTAAAATTTTATGCTCATTTTAGTGAATCCCTATCAGGCAGAGCTTGACCGACGACCCCTACTGACGGTTGGTAGGTCAAATGACGGCTCGTCAGTCCTGTAGTATGTGGCACTCGTCAAATTTAAATCAAGGTCATTTTGGTCCTTTCTCATATGCGTTGGGCACCTAAACTACGTCATTGAATGCCTAAACTACGTCGTTTTACTACTTTAAAGCGTAATAACTTAGTAAGACATACCCAGAACCTTTATTCACTAGAAATCATCTAAACTTAGAGCAAAAGGGAGAAGAAAGAGGCGCCAGTTTCCCAAAAACAACCAGAGGGTTTGCTTCAAGTTTTAGCCCCAAAATCGAAGGATTTCTCCATAGATTTCGTCACTAGGTATGTGGGATTTCACTAGGGGGTTCTTTTCATCTACTAAGTCCCTAGAAATCAGTCAGTTCTTTGATTTCCATATCTTGTTTAGACCTAGGGTTTCTAAAAGCTTGAATATTTACTATATTTTAGCTATTGTAGTATCCTAAATTGAAATAGCATGTTTCTTGGACTATTTGTTTAGTTGCTTGTATGCAACTCAGAACCCTGGTTGTGTAAATTCTCTAGTTTATGAATTACACTTGCTAGGTCAGATAAACAAATTATCATGCTCCAAATTTTGATTGTTGCATTATTAGTATATAAATGTTGCATTCTCATATTGCATGTCAGTATTTTATGCTATTTAGTAATTCAACATTTCAATTACAGTTGTGTCATTTATAAATGCAGTTGGGAGTAGACTTAGCACCAAGTTGGACTAGGGTTCAACATACCCTTATAGTCCCAGAACTATGTGCCCCCATAGGAGTATAAGTCCCATCTGTTAGGCATTAAATTTAGTGATCACGCCAGTCATGTCTTTATACCCCTGGCAAGGTATATTGGGTCCTCTCAATGGGGTGTATACATCATACTCCATATTTAGCTCACCTGGTTTTATGTCGGATAATAGTAGCTCCCACAATAAGATTTTCTGTGCATTTGACCAGGTTTTCAATATATACTTCAGCATGTTATTTTCATGATTAGTACTTGGTCATTGCATTTAGCTTAGCTTTTCAGCTATGTTTTAGTATTTACATTCTTTCCTAATTATGCTTTGTTCATCTCATATATATATTTGTTCAGCCTAGCATGTATATCCTGTATGCTTAGTACATTCCAAGTAATTATACATACTCTGCGCTACATCCTTTCATGATGTAGGTTCAGGTACTCAACATCCAAATCACGCTTAGATCAATTCTCGGTCCGACTTCAACAGCTTCAATGGTGAGTCCTCATACCTCGAGGACAATAGACATGCTTTTCATTTTAGTCTTTTATTCAGTTTTAAGTTTTGTTAGAGTTAGCTGGGGGCATGTCCGAACAACTCAACTCAACTCAGTTAGAGGCTTTTCAGACTAAGTAGGAGATTCAACTTGAGTTGTTAAGCGATTGTTTCAGTTATCGCTAAACTCTTAGTATGTTTTATATATTTAGACTAGTTAGGTTTTTCCCCACTTTAAGTTATCCATTGTTTTAGCTTCCGCATATGTAACGACCCGAGAGCACCCCCTAGTCGTTACCGGCGTATTCGACCTCTAAAAGGTCTTATACAAGCCCTTAGCATTCATCATAGCATGCATCATAGAATAAAACACGGAAAATTTAAAACTTTTACTTTGGAAGTTCAACTTCACTTCATCTATGAAAATAGAATCTAACTTAGTCACAATGTACCATCTAGACATAGAAGTATCGAAAATGGGAGTTAGCCCTTACATCAATAAGAAGTCTAGAAATAGGAAAGTACAACATTGTCTTTCAACATAAGCAAAGAACTAAACGTAGAAGCTAGATCATAGGGTCTTGTCCTCGGACTTGAGGACTCACCAACTTGGGGAAGCAACTCCAAGTGTCTTGAGAAGTAAGCTTGAATCCTCAACGGCCCGAACCTAAATGTTTGGGGAAAAAGGAGACAAATTGGGTTAGTACAACATACATACTAAGTATGTCTATTATGCATAAAAACCATTGAAACATGCATAAAAGGACATCTTAATCAAAACATGCTTTTTGCCAAGTAAATCGAATATGCACACAAATTAAGTATCATAGACCAAACCAACATAATATCATCCCAACATGTAGACAACCCAAGTAATACTAGTGCAATGCAAGGAGTAGAATCCCATAACCCTATTCAAAGCCAAGTATCACATTAAGCAACCTACTTCATGGATACATACATAAGATCATACTTCATCATAACTTACCATATTCATAATGATTATACATAACATAGCTTCAATACACATAAGTCATAATCATCATAATTATAAGTGAACACTACTACAACCATCCCTTAGGATCCCACAAGTGCAATGTGCAAGAAAAGTCCCATACTCACCCTTACACAATGAAGAAACCCTTAAGAATGCCCTAGTAAGATTTCACACCTTTCATACCTTCATTTAGTTTTACATTAGGGAGATATTGCCATAACCGACATAGACAATGAGAGCTACATGGAATCCGGTGTTCCACTCCCACATCGAAAAGAGAGGGTTAACATTTGCCTAAGGTGTAACCATTCGTACATAGCTATCTAGGTGGATCTACTAAGCTAGAGTCCTATGTGGGCACATAGTTAAGGGTCAAGGAGATTGCTTCTAGAAACCCTAACTTACTAAACGTGGGGGATTTCCATCTCATGAGACAACACATACCATGGGTAATCCGGACTTGCTAAACGTGAGGAAACCCATGTGGGGAGCCGGACTTACTAAACGTGAGACCCCCCATCTCATTTACATGCCCTTTCGGTGCTAAGCATCTAATTCCCTTTTGTAATCATCTTTAGTCATCACATAAGTTCACATTAGCCTTTACTAGACTTTTATGAAAACATCTTACCATAATAGCTCATATGTGTTCATAAGGGAGTAACAATCCTTTCACTTTCGAAACACTTAGTAAGTGAGTAACCCTTTCACTTCACATTACACTATAATCATGAGAACTACCTTTCAATCATATAGCAATCATACCATAACATACATACATATTTCATAGCTAATTCAAGTGTAGAGGGTTAAGGAGGACGAAACTAGGACATCAACACCACAATAACACATTAGGTATAACATCATTACAATCTAAGTAATTCACCTTCCATACTTGAGTTCAAAGAAGAACCAACCTTTATACCTTCTTGCCCTTCCTAGGACATTCATACTTCAATCACCAATCAGTTCATAACCAATACATAATACAAGGTAATTCATGAAGTAATAACATCATCAACATCAATATAATCAATTGACATATTCCCTTCATAGCCTTCAAGGCTTCATTCAAAGACTCAACCCTAATTTCATAGAAATTATACATAACCTAGGGTAGAATCATCATACAAACATGAATTATATAACATCACCTTCAATTCATAGCCTTCAATCAATATCCAACACAAACTAGGGTTAGAATTAGGAAAAGAAGGAGAAACATGGGTCTCATGGGGAATTCTTCAACAAACCACAAATACAACATAAATTCATTCATAATTGTTCATATAACATCAATCAAAGTCAGTTTATAACATCAATTTTACTTTNTTGAAGGGGCCTCTTGGGAAAAGGAATCCCAAGAGTGATAAGAAACCATACCTTAGTTAATTCCTTGAGAACTGACGGGGAAAAGTCGAAACCTTGCTGCCCTAGATGAACCTTGGTCTTCTTCTTCAATGGGGTTCTTAGTTGAGAGAGTTTTGAGAAAGAATGAGTTTGACTTGTGAGTTTAGTTGTGTGAGTTAAAGTCTTAGGGTTAGGGTCTTATAGTTAGGCTTAGAACGGTAATTAGTTAACTAACCACCCTTCTTAAACCTTAATTAAATGACTAACTAAAACTAAGACCCCTAAACTAAAAACTAAAAACTAAAAATTGCCAGGACTTACGACCTTCCACTTACAGACCGTAGGTAGAGTTACAGACCGTGCTGGTCATCCGTCGTTTGGTACTGAGGCTCCTTTTTGGGGGGGTCAAGTATCCCACGACTAAGTATGGGCTCATGGCCATGACTTACGGTCCGTCGACCAGTCTACGGGCCGTGAGTCTTGGTCTCGTCGTTTGCTGCAGTTTTGACAGCTTTTGGGTCCATGTTTGGGTCCTCCTCAAGGACCCCTAGAGGGGTCCTTGGGGGGGTCGTACCCGGACATTTTGACCCTATGAACATAACTTACCTAATTTAAACCTTTTTACAAGATTATACCATCATACGACACTCCCAAACCTGTCCAAAACATAAGGACACACTAGAACACATTCTTCTCTAGTTTCCGGACATCGTGGTCATTTCTTAACGTTTAGACGTTTACTCTTCCAAACCAAGTCAATTACATTAGTTTAGGTTTATAAACATAATTTTGACTATTTTTAAGTCATTATTCATAAGGTGAGGCTCTAACTTAAGTCATAGTATTTTCGGGGTGTTACAGAATAGTACATGTATTATTCAGTTATTCTTAGTATGCGTGATATATGCGAGACACAGGGTTAGCTTGGGGTCAATCGTGATCCTAGGTTCCATGTTACGTCAAGGGGATAGGCTCAGCGTGTGAAAAAGGTGTTACAATATCTCCCCCTTGGGAGCATTCATCCTCGAATGAGATTACTTTAAGTAAACTAAGGATGGCAACATGTAAAACCCAACTCAAACACTCAATATGCAAAGTAACACAACATTTTAACTTAAGAAGTACCAAGAAAAAAATGAGTACCTTGATTTGGTTCTTCGGACTCAAAGAGATATGTGTATCTCTTCTTCATATCATCCTCAGTCTCCCAAGTAGCTTCCTCAACACCATGGTTCCTTCATTAGACCTTGACTGATGCTACCTCCTTGGTTCTCAACTTGCAAATCTGATGATCCAAATTCTAAATGGGAATCTCCTCTTAAGATAAGCTATCCTTAATACCAATATTTATAGTCGGTATAATCAGTGAATGATCTCCCATACACTTCTTCAACATTGATATGTGAAATATCGAATGAACCGCTGCTAACTCTGATCGTAGCTCCAATTCATAGGCTATATTGCCAATCCTCTTGGATATCTTGTAAGGACTAATATACTGGGAACTAAGCTTCCCCTTCTCATCAAATCTCATAACACCCTTCATGGGTGACACCTTTAAGTAAACCCAATCATCTACCTCAAACTCTATGTCTCTTCTCCTAACATCAGTATAGGATTTCTGACGGCTCTGCACTATTTTCAACATTTCCTGAATAGTCTTCACTTTCTCCATAGCTTGATGAACCAAGTACGGTCCTACCAACCCAACCTCACTAACCTCAAACCATCCAATAGGAGATCTACATCTTCTCCCATAAAGAGCCTCGTAGGGAGCCATTTGGATGCTGGAGTGGTAACTGCTGTTGTAAGCAAACTCAATGAGAGTTAAGTGATCATCCCAATTATCCTTGAAATCGATCACACGCGCCCTAAACATATCCTCTAAAGTCTGAATTGTATGCTCTACTTGACCATCAGTCTCAGGATGGAAAGCAGTACTGAAATTTACCTTCTAACCTAAACCTTTCTGGAAAGACTTCCAGAATTGTGCTATGAATTATGCACCTCTATCTAAAATGATGGACATCAAAACTCCATAAAGTATGAATACCTCTTGAATATATAATTTAGCATAGTCCTCTGCTGAATAGGTAGTCTCTACAGGTAAGAAATGGGTTGATTTAGTCATTCGGTCTAAGTCACCCAATTAGAATCATGCTGCCTACGAGACCGCAGTAAACCAGTAATGAAATCCATATTGATCATCTTCCACTTCCATTCCAGAAGTTTTATGTTCTGAGCCATACCACCGGGCTTCTGGTGCTCTACCTTGACATGTTGGCAATATCGAGCACTTAACAACGAACTCTGCAATACACCATTTCATACTACTCCACCAATAGACTTCTCTCAAGTCACAATACATCTTTGTGGAACCCGGATGGATAGATTATCTAGAGCTATGAGCTTCGTCTTTGATCCTCTGTTGGAGTTCATCCACCTTTGGTACACACAATCTACCTTTATACCTCAACACTTCATCTCCCAATTGTTCAAAAGCCATCACTTTTTGCTTATGAACATTTGCCTTCGATTTAAGAAAAATAGGGTCTTGATCTTGTTTCTCTTTCACTTCAGACACTAATGATGATTCAACCCCATTTGTTACCCCACTCATCCTTCATTGGAATCCATTAACCGAACTCTCAATCATGCAAGTCTGTGCACATCTTTGGCTAATTCTTTCTCGTCTTCCACAACATGGGCGGTACTATGCATAGACAATCTGCTCAAAGCATCAACAATAATATTAGCCTTACCTAGGTGATAGAGAATACTCATGTCATAATTCTTGAGTAACTCCAACCACCTCCTTTGTCTGAGATTAAGCTCTTTCTAACTGAATACATACTGGAGACTCTTGTGATCGGTGAACGCATAAACTTGGACACCAAAAAGATAGTGGCGCCATATTTTCAAAGAAAACACTACATCAGCCAACTCTAGATCATGGGTTGGGTAATTCCTCTCATGAATCTTAAGCTGTCTGGAGGCATAAGCTATGAATTTGACATTCTGTATCAATAGACAACCCAGTCCAACTCTGGACGCATCAAAATATACCATAAAGCCTTGCATACCTTCTAGTAAGGTCAACACTGGGTAGTAGTCAACCTAGTTTTCAATTCTTGAAAGCTCTTTTCACAAGCTTCAGACCATTGAAACTTAACTGTTTTCTAAGTCAACTTGGTCAACAGAGATGAAATAGATGAAAACCCATCAACAAACCTCCTATAATAGCCAAACAATCCCAAGAAACTCCTAATATCTGTTAGACATGTGGGTGTAGGCCAGTTCTGCACTGCCTCAATCTTTTTAATGTCAACTCGAATCCTATCACCTAAAAAAATGTGGCCTAAGAATGCCATTGACTTAAGCAAAAACTCACACTTAGAGAATTTAGCATACAACTCTCTTTCTTTGAGAGTTTGAAGAACTACTCTAAGATGAATAGCATGATCCTTCTCATTTCTTGAATAAATATAAAATGTCATCGATAAACACGATAACAAACATATCTAGATAAGGGTTAAGAACTCTATTCATAAGGTCCATGAACGTTGTAGAGGCATTAGTTTGGCCAAAAGACATAACCAAAAACTCATAATGACCATAGCGGGTCCTGAAACCTGTCTTAGGGATGTCACTTTTTCTCACTCTCAACTGATGATAGCCTGTGAGGTCTATCTTAGAAAAAAAGTGGCACCCTGAAGCTAGTAAAAAAGATCATCAATCCTTGGAAGAGGATTCTTATTCTTTATAGTAACCTTGATTAACTGATGGTAATTTATACACATTCTAAGAGAACCATCTTTCTTCCTCAAGAATAAGATTAGAGAGCCCCAAGGTGAGACACTTGGTCGAATGAAAACTATATAAAAAAGGACTTTCAACTGCTCTTTTAACTCAGCTAGAGCTATTCTATATGGTGGATAGAGATAGGATGAGTATCAGGAATAATATCTATACCGAAGTCAATTTCTATCTTAGGAGGGACTCTAGGTATATCACCTGGAAAGACTTCTGGAAACACACTCACAACTGGAACTGGCTGAGTACGTGGTGTCTCAACACTAGAGTCATTAACTCGGACTAAGTGATAGATGCACCCCTTGGAAACTAACTTTCTCGCCTTAAGGTACGAAATAAAATGACCCTTAGGAACTGCTGAACTACTCCTCCACTCTATTACTGGCTTATTAGGAAACTAAAACTTAACTACTAAAGTTTTACAATCAACTGAGGCATAACAGGCATGAAGCCAGTCCATACCTAGAATAACATCAAAATCTACCATGTCTAACTCGACTAAGTCAGCCATGGTGTCCTTGTGATTGACATAAATTAGACAATTAGACCTAAGTGTAGCAAAAATATTCGAAATACCAACAATAAGAAACTGGTTTAAACGACAAAAAGAAGAATATTACGTAGTAAGTCAAAGAGAACATATCATAGATTGCAAATACACTAAAGGAAAAGCCAAAATACCAATAATAAATAAACGAATAATAAATAAAGAAATACAAGATATTAAGGCTAAAAATCCAATTAAATATGTACATTTAGGAGGAACAGAAATACT